>NW_026862346.1:0-28052 GCF_026571515.1 Ruditapes philippinarum | reverse complement strand
CCGGGAGAACTTACCAGTAATAATATAATTACCCAAATATCCTCCCAAACCCAGTAACCGACTACATCAACTAACCGGGACTTTTCCTGGAGAAATTTACCAGTTATAATTACCTCAATATCTCCAAAACAGTAAACGATACTACATCCAACAAACCGGCTTTCTGGGAGAAAATTAACCCAAAGAAATTACCAAAATTATATCCAAAAACAGTAAACCGACTACATCCAACTAAACCGGCTTTCCTGGAGATCTTACCCATAATTACCAAATATATCCAAACAGTAAACCCAGACTACATCACTAAAACGGCTTTTCCAATGAAGAACCCTTACCAGTAAATTAATTACCAATATATCCAACCCCAGTAACACTAATCAACTAACCGGCCCTTTTCCCCTGGAGAACTTACCAGTATAATTAAACCAATATATCCAAAACAGAACTGCACTTCAACTAAACCGGCTTTTCCTGGAGAACTTACCCAGTCTAAATTACCAAAATATATCAAACCAGTAAACCCGACTTAAACATCAAACTAACCCCGGCTTTTCCTGGAAACTTACCAGTATAATTCCAAAAATTATATCCAAACAGGTAACCGACTAACATCATCTAACCGGCTTTCCTGGAGAACTTACCAAAGTATAATTTACCAATTATATCCCAAACAAGGTAACCGACTACTTCAACTAAACCGGCTTTTCCTGGAGAACCCTTACCAGTATAATTACCAATATCCTCAAAACAGTAAACGACTACTTCAACTAACCGGCCCTTTCCTGGGAACCCTTACCAGTATAATTACCAATATTTCCAAACAGTAAGGGACCTACTCAACTAACCGGCCCTTTCCTGGAAACTTTACCAGTAATAATTAAACCAAATATCTCCAAACAGTAAACCGACTACCAAAATCAACTAACCGGCTTTTTCCCTGGAAAACTTACCAGTAATAATTACCAATATCTCCCCAAACAGTAAACGACTACATAACTAAACCGGCTTTCCTGGAGAAACCTTACCAGTTAAAATTACCAATATTTCCAAAAACAGTAAAATCGACTACATCAACTAACCGGCTTTCCTGGGGAAACTTACCAGTAATTTACCAATATCTCCAAACAGTAACCGACTTACATCAACTAACCGGCTTTCCTGGGAGAACTTTACCAAAGTATAATTACAATATTTCCAAACAGTAACCCGACTACTTTAAAATTTTAAACCGGGCCCCCCCTTTCCTGGAGAACTTACCAGATAATTACAAATTTATCTCCAAACAGTAAAACGACTACATCAACTAACCGGCCCCTTTCCTGGAAACTTACCAGTATAATTTACCAAAAATATCCTCCAAACAGTTAAACGACTACATCAACTAACCCGGCCCTTTCCTGGAGGAACTTACCAGTAATTACCAAACTCCAAACAGTAAACGACACATCAACTAACCCGGCTTTCCTGGAGAACTTTACCAGTATAAATTTAACCAATATACCAAACAGTTAAACGACTAACATCAACTAACCGGCTTTCCTGGGAAACTTACCAGTAAATAATTAACCAATATCTCCCAAAACAAGTAACCGAAACTACATTTCAACCCTAACCAGCTTTCCTGGAGAACTTACCAGTTATAATTACCAATATTCTCCAAAAACAGTAAACCGACTACATCAACTAAACCGGCTTTCCTTGGAGAAACTTACCAGTATATTACCAAATCTCCAAACAGTAACCGAACTACATTCAACTAACCGACTTTCCCTGGAGAACTTACCAGTAATTACCCAAATATATCCAAACAGTAAAACCGACTACATCAACTAACCGGCTTTCCCCTGGAGATTACTTTTACCAGTTAAATTACCAAAAATATATCCCAAACAGTAACCGACTACATTCAAACTAACCGGCTTTCCTGGAAACTTACCAGTATAATAACCAATATTCCAAACAGTAAAACGACTACATCCAAAAACCGGCTTTCCTGGAGAAAACTTACCAAAGTATAATTACCAATAATAATCCAAACAGTAACTGACTAACTTCAAACAACCGGCTTTTCCTGGAGAACTTACCAAGTCTTAATTACCCAAATAATATCCAAAACAGTAACCGACTTACAATTCAACTAACCGGCTTTCCTGGGAGAACTTACCAGTATAATTACCAATATCTCCAAACAGTAACCGACTACATCAACTAACCAGCTTTCCTGGAGAACTTACCAGTATAATTACCAATATATCCAAACAGTAACCGACTACTTCAACTAACCGGCTTTCCTGGAGATCTTACCAGTAAATTACCAATTATTACCAAAACAGTAACCGACCTACATCAACTAACTGGCTTTCCATGAGAACTTAAACCAAGTATAAATTACCAATATAAAATCCAAACAGTAAACGAAAACTAACATCAACCCTAACCGGCTTTTCCTGGAGAACTTACCAGTATAATTACCAAATATAATCCAAAAACAGTAACTGACTACTTCAACTAAACCGGCTTTCCCCTGGAGAACTTACCAGTCTAATTACCAATATTATACCAAACAGTAACCGACTTACATCAAACTAACCGGCTTTCCCTGGAGAACTTACCAGTATTAATTACCAATATATCCAAAAACAGTAACCGACTTACATCATCTAAACCGGCTTTCCTGGGAACCCCTTACCAGTAAATAATTACCAATATATCCAAACAGTAACCGACTACTTCAAACTAACCGGCTTTCCTGGAGAACTTTACCAAAGTATAAATTACCAATATCTCAAAAACAGTACTGTAAACGACTACATCAACTAACGGGCTTTTTCCTGGAGAACTTACCAGTAATTTACCAATATCTCCAAACAGGTAACCGACTACATCAACTAACCGGCTTTCCTGGAGAACTTAACCAGTATAATTACCAATATTTTCCAAACAGTAACCGACTACTTCAAAACTAACCGGCTTTTCCTGGAAAGAACTTACCAGTATAATTAAACCAATATCTCCCAAAACAGGTAAACGACTACATCAACTAACCGGCTTTCCCCTGGAAAAACTTACCAGTATAAATTACCAAAAATATCTCCAAACAGTAAACGAACTACAATCAACTAACCGGCTTTCCCTTTGGAGAACTTAACCCAGTAAATTACCAATTTATCTCCAAAAAACAGTAAACGACTACATCAACTAACCGGCTTTTCCTGGAGAACTTACCAGTATAATTACCAATATCTCCAAAACAGTAACCGACTACATCAACTTTAAACCGTCTTTCCTGGAGAACTTACCCAAGTATAATTACCAATATTTCCAAACAGTAACCGACTACTTCAACTAACCGGCTTTTCCTGGAGAACTTACCAGTATAATTACCAATATCTCCAAACAGTAAACCGACTAACATCAACTAACCGGCTTTCCTGGAGAACTTACCAGTATAAATTACCAATATCTTCCCAAACAGTAAAAACGACTACATCAACTAAACCGGCTTTCCGGAGAAACTTACCAGTATAATTACCAATATTTCCAAAACAGGTAAACGACTTACATCAACTAACCGGCTTTCCTGGAGAATTACCAGTAATTACCAATATTTCCAAAAACAGTAAACGACTTACATCAACTAACCGTCTTTCCTGGAAAACTTACCAGTATAATTACCAATATCTCCAAACAGTAACCGACTACTTCAACTTAAACCGGCTTTCCTGGATGACTTCCCAGTATAATTTACCAATATATCTCCAAACAGTAACCGACTATATATACATATTTTCTGAATCGGTGGAGAGAGACAAATGACCGTATGACTCGATGGCCGTGATTGATGAAAATGAAAGTGTTTTACTAACCATGACCTACGAACACACTCGAAAACGACCCGATCGTGCAACAATGTCAATTTTGCCGGGTTTTTTGCCGTTCCTTAATATTTCTTTTTTTTAATCTCTATTCGGATATGCTGTCTGTCTATAACATAAGTTTTTACACTGTTTAAGCATATAATTAAATCATCACAATATTCAAATGATCATTAGTATGTCAGGAAGTCGATGGTATTAAAACATGCAAAAACAAATGCAGTCCAAACATGGTTAAATACAGCCTACAACATTTTTAATTTTGTCATTCTTCAGGTCATTTATTAGTTTCCCATTTCACTATATGATGACTTAAAGGATAAAAGACGGAGGGCTGTGGTAGAGCAATAAGTAATGTTACAAACATAAATACAATAAAGATAATTCTTGAACTCATAAGTCAAATAACCAAAATAGAATAAGTTATTTTATTAGATCAAAGTGTCAGAAAGATTTCAGAAACTCGGAAACAGTAACTTGCATTTTCTTCCACCGTCCGTGGACAGATTAAATGAAACAAAGCCTGTAAAATATTCAATTTGTCCATGTTTGGCGTTCATTAAGGTTTGGCATTTATCTAGTTTAGATGCTTTAATTAGCTGTAAAGTGAAGTAGTAATAATTATAATGATTTATGTTACATGTAACAACAATGTAATAAAAGAGAAACCTTTTCAGGACTTTCAGTGCCTTTGTTCTCATTGTTACTTGTGCTAGTAGTGTTTGCGCCTTTTGTATAACCTGCAAATGAAGGACAACACATCAATCTTTGACTTACATTTGCAATAATTTTTTAACACCTTTAACGCCACTTACTAAATGTGAATAAATCAAAGGACATGTAGAATATTGATAAACTGATAAATATGTAACAAACCCTTTTTGTACCCTGTTGTGAATATCAAATATGATTTTAAAGACCCTGCTTTTATCGAGAATTTGAACTTAAGGACTGCAGTGGTTAAGGTTAGCTTGTGCTAAATTCAACAATATAAATAATAAATGGTTAAATAAAGAATTTAGAAACATACAGGTGCTAATAACACATGGGTTTGTGGGTAACAGTAAAAATATTATCCGAGGAATGTACTGTTACCCATGAGTAAGCCGAGGGAAACAGTATTTTTACGAGGGATGATATTTTTACTGTTACTCACAAACCCATGTGTTATTTATTTAATCACCCCAAACAAAAACTGTAATTTATAATACTTTTTACAGTATACATTTGTTAGTCACGTGGTACACTTGCTTAAACAGTAAGAATAACTCCCAGTTGCCTATGGAAAATTAACATTACAAAAAAGTGAGGGGTAATAACACAGTTTGTTCAATGTATCATAACAATTACCTATATGTGGTCTACCTTAATGGTAGTAATAAATCTAAACACAGGCATATGATAAGTCAATGTAAATGTTACGTGTAGAGAGTGAGGCAATTATTTCATAAAAAATATAAGAAAGTTAAGTAAGTAAGTTTATTTCAATATTCCATTGGATCAAATGGTTCAATGAGGATAAAACAGACACATGATAAATGACAAGACAGTGTAAAGCATATATATAACATGTGTAAGTGAAGAAGGTATAGACAAAATTGTATATCATCATTGAAAATAAATATCAGAATAAAAGGACATTCAACTTAAAACATAATGCTAAATAAATTTTTACTGATAGCAAAACTTACGGAGAGGTAAACTTCATACTTTATCTTGAATGAATTTGACAAGATACTTGTATATATATAATGCATCGTATACATTTATATTCATACTTGCTCGAGTACGTGTATGTTGTTCTTGTCGAATCAAAATACAAGAACAACATAACCATTTGTCGGTAAATTGAGCTATTTAAATAAATTACTTACGGCAAAACGAAACACTTTCTAAGTTTCTAAAATCACTTTTTAGAATGATAGAACTCCGTTTACTTGATCTCGTAACCAAGGCAACATGTCTTGCATTATACAATCTCAACATTGCGAAGATTTTTGATACGAGCATTTTAACTGAAAAAGGCAAACATTAATGTTATAACAATGCAAAAAATTTATAGAGGATATTCAAGTTTTGATTAATACAGTATTTATTTTCAAAATTGATATTTCACAAGTGGCGGCAGCCACGAGTAAATTATGATAATTTTCATAATAAATCCTGTATTTAAAAAAAAACTTAAATTTTCTGTTTATTATATAATTTACCTCTTTTTGACCTTACAATTTTTAACACTTCTACTTGAATTTTGTGTATTGGCTGAATTAAGAAGAAAGTAGTCCGGCAAGACACCAGTGAAAATACGGATAATAATTATGTTCACTGCAGGGAAAAATAGAATTTTACACTGAAAATACGGAAAATGAAAATACACATTTCATTTCATCCACATTTCTCAATACATGTATTTAATTTAAAAGTATAAAATAAACATGTATTATATAAGCTTCTGAAATTGTAGTTAACCCCTTGAAACTGAGGGGTGTCGGTTTAAACACCTAATTGAACGTCGCGTGGCCATGACTTACACTATACCCCCGTTCCCCCTCTACAACCCAAAACCCTTAATAAACATCATCCAAACATCATAAGTATTGACAAAAATAAATTTTATGAAAAAAAAATTATGACTATAAAATTACAAAGGTATTTTACTCTACTTTCATTTTCCATAGAAATATCACTAGCATCTCAATTATCAGCGCATATACGAGTAACTATGGAACGCCGTGACTGTCTTACGCTATCAATGTTTTTGATATCTTGTGAATGATGATATTATTTTGTCATTAAGCATATTAACATGTGCAATTTGCATCATATCTTGTATAAAGACAATGCTGACTTGTTCAAACAGCATGCTAACTTGTCAAATAATCATTATGACATGTGCAGACAAAATGTTAACTTGTCAAAGTATCATGATGACTTGTGCAAACGACAAGTTAACTTGTCAAAATTTCATGATGACATGTGCAAACAGCATGTTAACTTGTCGAATTACCGTGATGACATGCTCATAATTATGGAAGCTTGAATTGACCCCCTAGATGCCGTGTTCGTGATTACTCTTGTGTCGTCATGTCGACTTATATTAACGCGACATGACGTCTTCTATCATTGTTTGGTGAGATAATAAAGACGTATGGGCAACGTTTGTTTCAAGGCAAGTCGACATATTTTTTGTCAGTAATGGAGTTAATGGGAATCAATGATAGCTATGTCAACGTATTTTATCTCGACAAGCCTTGTTATATCTGCTTCTTGGAGAATATCACCGCGTATTTACATCATGGGCACTGTCGGAAAGACCCAATTAATATTCGGAAAGTTAACTCCTCCCACCACACCAAAATCTTTGAATGGTTCATCCTTTGAAGAGCATATTGAACACTTTGAAAGGTCTATGTGTTTTAATATAAAATTTGGTATATGTCCGTTTCTGCAGTGCATTTTGTATATGCGTTTTTATCTAACTAGCAGTTATACCACAGGGTGAAAATATGTGCAGCCTGACCGGGACTCAAACCCGGGACCCTCGGAATACCGTACCGCAGCTCTACCGACTGAGCTATCTGGCCGCTTACACATCATCGCCCTGAAATAGTGAAGAGTTCCGAACCGTGACAATTATTCTAGCCAGTGCTTGGTTAGCAACCATATACTAGTATTTTATATACGTTTATACATACACTTATCAAGACGTTTGGACACCTTTAAAATGATATTTCAGTTTGCAGCCAAATGTATTATTCTGAGTTATAATATTGTACAAATGAAATTAAAAGGAAACTAAAAAACACGTCAGTCATTACTCGATGGGCGGGATTTAGTTTCCGGATAATAATTATGACGTTCAAATGGTCCCCGTCCTGTTTTATAATAGACATAAGTTATGTCGACATGGTCTGATACAGATGTTGTACAGATTCTATATTTCTCCATCAAAACCATGATACAGCACGCCATGTTGCACTAATATATATCAACATGATCACATATAAATAATCACGGACCACGGCATCTCGGGGGGTCAATTCAAGCTTCCATACATAATACCTTAACAAGTTAACATGTGTTTTGCACAAGTCATCACGATTCTTTGACAAATTAACATGTTGTCTGCACTAGTCATCATGATAATTTGACAAGTTAACATGGCATTTGCACAAGTCATCATGATACATTGACAAGTTAGAATGGAGTTTGCATAAGTCATCACTACGGAAGCTTGTATGTACCCCCGCTATGAAGACATGAAGTCGTCTCCCTCGACTAATATAACACAACAAGTCGTCAAAATTACGACGACAAGATTATATATACCATGTCATTTGACAAAATATATGTCATCATGTCGCGATACAGCATCCCGACTTTCATACATTAATATATTTGTCGCCTAGAAGTAACATGGAGGTCGACATACATGTTACTTCAAGCCGACAAGTTTATCTATGTATGAAAGTCGGGATGCCGTATGTCGACATGATGACATATATTTTGTCAAAATGACATTGTATATATAAACTTGTCGTCGTAATTTTGACGACTTGTTGTGTTCAACAAGTCAAGAAAGACGACTTCATGTCTTCATAGCGGGGGTACATACAAGCTTCCGTACATCACAATACATTGACAAGTTAATATGCTGTTTGCACATGTCATCATGAAATTTTGACAAGTTAACATATCGCTTTCACAAGTCACCATGATACTTGGACAAGTTAACATGTTGTTTGCACATGTTATCACGATGATTTGACAAGTTAACATACTGTTTGCACATGTCATCATGAAATTTTGACAAGTTAGTATGGCATTTGCACAAGTCATCATTATACTTTGACAAGTTAACATGTCCTTTGCACAAGTCATAATGATACTTGGACAACTTAACTTGCTGTATGCACATGACATCATGGAATTTTGACATGTTAGCATGGCATTTGCACAAGTTATCATAATACTTTGACAGGTTAACAGTACGTTTTGACTTGTCAGCATGATATAAGATAACATGTCATTTGCACAAGTCGTCACGATTCTTTGACAAGTTCACATGTTGTCTTCACAACTCATTATGGTAATTTGACATGTTAACATGCCGTTTGCACAAGTCATCATGATACTTTGACAAGTTAACATGCTGTTTGCACATGTCATCATGATAATTCGACAAGTTAACATGTCGTTTGCACAAGTCATCATTATACTTTGACAAGTTAACATGGCGTTTGCACAAGTCATCATGACACTTTGACAAGATAACATGCTGTTTGCACATGTCATCACATTAATTCGACAAGTTAACATGTCGTTTGCACAAGTCATCATTACATTTTGACAAGTTACCATGTCATTTGCACAAGTCATCATTATACTTTGACAAGTTAACATGTTGTTTGCACAAGTCATCACGATACT
This sequence comes from Ruditapes philippinarum, assembly GCF_026571515.1. Taxonomy (NCBI): domain Eukaryota; kingdom Metazoa; phylum Mollusca; class Bivalvia; order Venerida; family Veneridae; genus Ruditapes; species Ruditapes philippinarum. Next base: position 18,747 of record NW_026862346.1, on the reverse strand, counting down.
TTGACAAGTTAGCATGTTGTCTCCACATGTCATCATAATAATTTGACAAGTTCACATGCTGTTTGTACAAGTCAGCATGTTCCTTTGACAAGACACGATGTAAATTGCACATGTTAACATGCTCAAACGACAAAATAATATCATCGTTTCACAAGATAACAAAAACATTGATTACATAAGACAGCCACGGCGTTCCATAAGTATCCATTAATTTTTCACCGATCTTAACACTCCTGGTGTCAAATCTTAGATAAATAAATACTTTTTAAGGAAACAACACTGACACCTTCGCTGATTATACATAGCAAGTAATATTCAAGCCCAAACTGTCAACAAATGAAACTCGGAAGAGATCTGATTGCGGTGGATTCAGGCCCGGGCTTCAGCCCCCCCCCCCAGCTTGTCCCTGGAATATATTTTTGTCAGTTTCAAACTTTATTGGCTGTAGTGTACTCAAAATATTTATTGCTGTCATCCAGTTGTTAATCTCCTGCCTGGGGGCTTGGCAGAGATCTTTATCTATCAACATGCTTGAATGACTTCAATGTTTAAACTGCATAATTGATTGGTTTATTACTTTCCAAAGGTCTAATGAAATTAATATCACAGATAGTGGCAAATAGATGTGTTACATTGTACACTATATTTTACTATCTTAGTTTTTCCATTTTCTTTGCGAAAGCCCTATAATTAAGAAATTGAAAATTATTATTTGTAAATTAAAAAAATGGCGAGTTTTATGAAGATAATATTAAAGGAATCGCATTTTAATAACTAGTTTTACTAATATTTTTATCAAGATGAAATGATTGGCCATTTACTGTTAATAACTTTTTTTGACATTTATATTTTTTTAAATAAAATTTAATTTGTAGTGACCTTTGGATTCATTGATGGAAAAAAATCTTATTGAATATTAGTGTTTGAAATTATGTTTTTTTTGTACAAAAGAAAGGCAGTATTAAGAATTTAATATCAGAAAATTGATCAAGCATTTGAAATTATTTTAATCAACTGTCGTGCATACATTGGTAATTAAGTGTGCTGTTATTTTGTAAATGCTTACTACTAAACACCAGAGGAATTCTATTTGAAAGACCTTGCAAACACTAACCTAACTAATATATGTGATGTTAAACCATCCAAAAGGTTAAACAGCACAAGAAAGTCAAGGAAATTACATCATTTACAACCTCATATTTCAAAAAAAAATCAGTCTATGGGAGGGGAGACCCCTCCCAGGCCCACCATAATTACATATATTTTTCTTAATTCCATATAATCTAAATATTTACAAAAAAGCATTAGCATACACATATATAAGCAAAGTACATTGCCACTCATAAGATGAGCTATAAAACACATTAATTACAATTTTTGTCACATGAACAAAATACTGGTCTAATCTTCAAACATGCACAATTTCCGCCTGTTGCGTTATTTTTATAAAAATCTTCCACCCATATGTCACCCCCCCGGAAACCATTATCTGTATCCGCCCCTGTTCGGTATAACTCTCACGAGTAAAACACACTAAATTCACAGTGAATGAATATTTCTTTGTATTGCGTATTTAAATATGATAATATTAAATTATTATTTGTAATAATTGTTCAATCAAAGCATCTGGTAGAGTGACTATGACCTGAAAAGTCTGATAAAAAATAGGGTAGGTGGGACAGTCATTGCAACAAGCAATGTTATATACCAAAATGTTCGTTAATGTTTGTAGTTTATCAAAGCACCGGCATAAATTGGCATAAATGATGGCATTCAGAGAAATCCAAGATGGCCGCCAAGATGGCCGCTTTTGATACTGAATTTCACCCTTAACTTTGCATGGCTAAAATTTTGCATATAATCTGATACATTTTTAATATTTATCACATACTCAAGTCACTGTAAGGACTGTACAAAGATAAACATATCATTTAAAACAAATTTTCATGCATGATTTGTATTTTCTTATAAAGATTTGTTGATAAAATAGAAGTTTGACAAGAAAGTTTGCTTTAAGCAGTGGGTTAACAATAAATGTTCTGCAGGAATTTATGTTATCCTACCAAATGAAGATTTTTGGATATGAATTAAAGCTCACTTTTGATATTCATTGCAATAAGGGACTTTTAACGTTGTTTTTCTTTCGTGGAACATGATAGAATATAAAATAAAACGCACGTTGGTATTTTCATGGCAAATATTTTTTTCCAGTTAAATAAAGAAAAGTTTATTTAATTTTCAAAGATATGAATTCTTTTGGATCATTTTAGAATGCATAATTTATGAAATAAAATGTTAAATTGATCTTTAAGTTTAAATCTTTATTATCTTGACCTCTTTTCTATATTTTAGCAGTTTTATTGCATGTGTACCCGTGCCCCCCCACCAATAAAATGGAGCATAAGCTAATCACGGGTACACTAAACGTATGATATAGTATTTTATATGTTAAAAAGAACCTATCATTTCATTATGGGTAACCAAGTAATTATTATTAGCAAATTTGGGAAATTATACTTTTTTGTCATGTTCTGAATAATTGTTTATGTAAGGAGTAGTTTAATCACTGTCTTAGATTACTTGTCACGGGTTTCCTTACCAATTTAACATGCATGGGTTATGGCAAGGAAATCAGTATGCAACATCAATACTTTTGCCCTTCTTGTTTTCTTCCGTTAGTACAATATATTCAAGATTCAGGCCTATTTGCTGTTAGAGAATTACAGATTAACAGTTAAAAAGGCAAGTTTGTTGCTAAACTAAGTACTGGGTGTTTTCATTCTGTATAGTTTGACTATATCCTTGAAGTCACGGAAAATAAAGCACTTGGAATCCTCTGGAAGCATTATAGGTCTAACCCATAATGACTGTGCTCTCTATCACTGGTTTCTTGCAAGGCCATTAATTGCTAAGTATGCCATGGCTTACACATCTGACAATAATTCTTGCTCAAACAAACATCACACAGATACACCTTTCCATACAAAGGCAAAAAGATGTTGTGTGTATTCAAAAGTGACACCTTTATCGATCCATTTTCTTTATCTGTATCCACCTTTTCAACGTTTAAACATTGCAAAGGTGTTGAACATCCATAAGATGTTGAATGGAACCTACTAAATTGTCTAAATAGTTAAACAGGCCAACGAAATATTGTTATTTTTTGTGTGAGACAGTTTTGTTGCATAGAAACTTTGAGTGTTGAGCTCAAAATGCGTTAAAATTGAAACAATTGTCAATCCCAGCGCATATTCTTGTCATATGTATCTATAAAACGTATTTCTTTTATTTTAACGCAAATTGAGCTCCACACCCAAAGTGTGATTTGTTGTAGATAATTGTAAACCTCCAAAAAAGAGATTCTTTGATCCTATGCCAAAATTTTAAGTCCTTTAAAGAAGGTCAGTAAAGTCCAAAGTCAGGTTTATATTGAAAACTGTCCCTATTGATGGTGAAGAGATGTATTTAAGACTTGTCGCAATAAATTCATTTAAGAAAGTGCATTTTTTACAGGGTTCTATCCTTTGGGAATGCCCCCGTTCCTGTGAGTTTGTTCACAGATGATGTCAACACAGAAATCTGATTTCCTTGAAAAACTTAATTACCTAAAAACATTTAACAATGATGAGTTTAATGCACATACTTCGAGTATAGCCGACTATTTTATTTTTGATGCTACTGCAGTATGGCCGTTGTTCAGCTGCTGCAGCCTCAGTTAAGGATAAAGACAACATACCAGATGTAGGCTTTATCGTTCTGACAAATTGTAGACATTTTGTCACATAGTCAAAGTGCACTGCACATAACTGGGTTATTGACAGGTCTATTTTAGATAGCCTTAAAACCAAACACCCATAAATCGAGGTGAAAATATTTCGTTTCCAGCCAGTTGTAATTCAGCCAAATATCCAGTACAAAAAGTAACAAGAATTTGTAACAGAGTTACCAACGTTCCCCGCCTAAGGAAGCATAAAATTGTGCTATTTCAAAAAATTGAGGTATAAAAAATTAAGGTATGTATCTCAGGACTTTCAGTCCAAAATTATGATCAATACCATATCTGCAAAATCCAACAATAAACTTTTTAAAGAAATAAAATGAAACAAAGAATTTAAAAATCTATCATGTTAAGCTTTGACCTCTAAGTGCGACCTCAATCTTGGAGGTAAGGATGCAGGTGTTGTGCATGACATATCATCTTATTATTGTAACCATTTGTGCCAAGTATTTTCAAAATCCCTTGAACTATGAAGAAGTTATAGATCGGACACAAAAATGTACCCTATCACAGACTATGTTAATATTTGACCTTTAAGTGTGACCTGAGAGGTAGGGACCCATGTTTTGCGCCTGACACAGGTGTTACGCATGTCATATTATCTTATCATTGTGACTGTTAGTGCCAAGTATCTTTAAAATCCGTTGATCTATGAAGAAGTTATGAACGGGACACATGTATGAAACTATAGCGCACCTTTTTCCTATATGTCAAATTCTCAATCCAAAATGAAAGTAAAATGTCACAGCAGATTTGTTTCCATTGGCTTTTGTATGGAGTTGTTTTTACTCTTTTCATAGAAACTGTAAATAGGGGAACTTTTTACTTTTTTTGAGACGCAAAAGTTAGTTTGTTTTATAATTGGTTTTTGTCTTTATTAGTTTTATACAATAGAGAATGGTTACTGTACATAGTAGTATTCCGTCTCCAAAGGGCGGTCCTGCTTACCAAAAGATCGTGACCGAATCACGCAGACTATTAGTGCATGATCAAGTTATATTTAGATCTACTGACAGAGTGAGGTAATCTAAATATAGCACATGCATTTCATTAACCTTACCACGTGCTGATCTCCTGTGTTGTCGATCATAGATATTTTAGGTGTAACATAGTTGATAGGCAGCACACCGCACTAAATAAAGGGCCAGGGAGGATTTCAGCAATAGCAAAAAAATCTACAAGACCAAGCACCTATTTCTTTGTGATATTTTGCATGTATAGGGAGTTTCTAAAGCAGTGACAGAGTTTCTGTAGCCCGTATATTTGCAGGTATTTTTTGCCGGAGGGACGAAAAATGTTGTTTTGGGTCTCGGACCACTATAGATTTTTGGCTTTTACGGAATGAATCGGAATTTTTTTTAACTGCCTGACTGTTGCACATGGGATGATTTCATTACAGATTTGCAATGTTATGACATTTTCCAGGTTGTGTAGTTTGGGATCAGATTTATCAGACATATTGCTTGTAGGACATTGACGGCAGAAACTTGAAATTTAGTGTGGAGTGCTACCATACATGCTTATTAATTGGTACCACGTAATGAAGTCTTTTAGTGCATTTACTTGTCTCTAAAGCTGCTATATAAATGAAATTAGCAACTGCCAAAACTAATATGACTCTCTGCGAAAAAAGTGGAAATGAAATGTGCACACTTGTTTCCCTTCAGTATGATAGATTGATCTCCACGTGAGAGCCAATGTTAGTATTTTTACGATTGATTATTTTCTTTATTAGTTTTATACAATAGAGAATAGATTTCGAATCGTTTTTGACAAAAAAATATTCGTTTTTACAAAAAAAAAGTTGCTACTGTTATCGTCAGCATGTTCACGTCCAGTTATAATCAGTGGACTTCTGGTCCCTATTTGGTCCAAATTTGCACGCATAACACTGGTGCTCAAACAAATGGGCACAGGTGCTCGTGCAGTCTTGGGCTTACCTACCTATCCATTTAAAAGTGAAACTTTTTTTTTCGAGGAAAAAAAAACACTAAATAAACCCTTTATGATATACAAATACCGTAATTCAAAAAAATTGTGATAATAAATTGAAACAAAAAAAAAACAATTTTAAAGGGAAGGGATGATGGCACAACTATGCAAGCCTTTCCTTTAAAAGGAAACTTTATTCCCTACTATTGGTACGCGTTTAACTTTTGAGGCATGGAGGAGCACGTGACCTGTTTTCGGTACATTGAGGAGCATGTGATCTGTAAACCGTACATGATTGGTTAATTGACCTTTTCGAAAACCTAGCTAAATACCGTTTGCCGATACGTTACGGATTTACCTCTAGGATATAGGTCCGATAAGAACAAAAAAACTATTACGTGATATTTCTAATTTTCTATAATTATTTTACCGTTTAGGGTGGAAAAACTTGAATGATGTGTTTGAAAATTATCAATGTTTCTTTAAAATATATCTCAAATTTTACAAATACTGAAAATCTACAAAATTAAAATATTCGTAGTGGCATCTGCCATAATAAATAGAGATATTTTCTGCGTAAACTTGTGTGTTTACTTTATTTTTTTTTTTGCTCGGAATAATTCATAAAATGGTAGGCCTATTTAATCATTTTCTTAAAAAGAAATAATTGTTTTATCTTCGGCCTTCTCCGGTCTTCAACGGTCACCAGTTTCCAGAGACCTTCTTCTATATTGATCGATTATTGTTAACTATATTCCTGATACAAACGTTTATTTATCCCCCCAACAATGTTGAAAATAGTTAAATGAAATATCTTTATATCATTAAAAATGTTCCCCGCAGGAAACCTTTTTACTTGTTTTATTTTGGAAAACAGTCAGTCCTGCCTATACAGTTTTATCCGATTGCGAGTATACTTCTTGCGGAGTGATGCAATTACTTGAGATGATGATGATGAGTATTTTCATTGGTCCGATGTTTTCATGTGACCAATGAAAATACACCATTTGAAAACAATCTGCTGCGTATGGGCAACCGTTGGCGCGTATAAATAAACTCAAATACACACACAAATTGCCATGTGCTGTAACTGTGACTAACATCTGCCTGTCTTTCATACACGGCCTATATATAACCTAAAAATGAATTTATAGTTCAGCAAAGAAATCCCACACTCTACTGATAAGCGGAAGTAGTAAATAAGAGGTATACAAACAACGGCCACTTGATGTGACACACAGAGATTAATAGAAAGTTTCAGAGTATTAATAGACTGGTCAGTTGTTAAATTAAAGAAATAATTAATTACCAAAGGGGCTTCAGCAGCAGGAATAAAAGAAGATTTTATCATTTAATATAAAGGTCATTACGTATATTTAACAAATTGAATACATTACATTAAATCTTAAACATATAAACTGCTTTATTTTTCAACTGTACAATGTAGACAATGTAGACTAAATAACAGTATGAAAATGATCTTGGAGAAATAATCAACACTTTCCTGTCAAAACTTCTAAAATATAATGTCATTATAATATACATTTTATTTACGTAGAACTAATTAAAGTGAATTATACAATATGTTTGATATAATCTATTTTGGTATATTTGTAAATTTATGATGCTTCAAATAAATATAATCATATAGAGTTTATTGCTTCAAATTTGTTCTTTAGTAAATAAAATGCATCTAGTTATAAAATTTTTACAGATTGGAGACATATGACCGAAATTTAGACTTTAAGGGAGAACCCATTCTGCTACCAGGCCATTAGCTCAGCTTTACATACTTTATTACATGTATAAAGGCAAGATGTACTTGTATGTGCATTAAAACGTGACATAATCATGATAGTGTGTGTCTGAAATAATAAAATCTTCACACTTTAATTATGTCTTTCATTATTGTTAATGAGTATCAACTACGTATGGAATATTTCATGATATTCCATTCTAGTATGTCAAATCACTTAAATATTTTCTACAATCAAGCTAGTTTGTCAACAATTTAGAATCATGAAACAGACGTATAAAATATGTGACCCCTGTTTAATAATAGCTGCAGGAAGTTCTGATTTCAGAATTTTCAATTGCTTTGCAAATCCTATTACCCGTTCGACATGTATCAGTTTTTATGCTATGCACCTGTCTCTGACTACTGGCAACAAGAAAATTACTATTACCACCGGTATATAAAATATATTTTATATAGTAAACGGTTGCTGGATAGTAATTTTGTTCTTGATGATCAATGGGTGATTATTATTATTAATTATTATGACAATTGATAGCTTAAGGTCTTCTGCGTACCCGTTTATATACTATGGCATAACATGAACAAATCAGATGAAAAACAAAAATGTTAAATAGCGGCTTACAAAGTTTTGGAAGCCAGAACTAACAATTTGATCATTATTGGCAGACCATAACTTCATTTTATTACCATGCACACCCTTCTTTACTGCTACTCTCCATTTATTCTTTAATCTTTTGTCTTGTGGAAAATGAAACCCTCCAAACCCATAACAAAGTGGAACACAACAGTAATTCACCATTTCTAAGACTGTGCACAGTGTTAATCAGTTTACTTTGAAATATAAACTTTAGCTTATTAATTATTCCCTGCGGTCTCCAATTCCCTGCGGTCTGGAGACCGCAGGGTATTGGTACGCGTTTAACTTTTGAGGCATGGAGGAGCACGTGACCTGTTTTCGGTACATGGAGGAGCATGTGATCTGTAAACCGTACATGATTGGTTAATTGACCTTTTCGGAAACCCGGATGAATACGGTTTGCCGGTACGTTACGGATAATCCTCTAGGGAAAAAAGACACCTAATTAAAAACAAAAAACTATACGTGATATTTTTAATTTTCTATAATTATGTTACCGTTTAAGGTGGAAAAACTTGAATGATGTGTTTGAAAATTATCAATGTTTCTTTAATATGTATCTCAAAATGTTACAAACAATAAATTGTTTATACTTAAAATCTACAAAATTAAAATATTCGTAGTGGCATCTGCCATAATAAATACTTGTGTGTTTACTTTATTTTATTTTTTTGCTCGGAATTATTCATAAAATGGAAGGCCTATTTATAATTATTTTCTTAAAAAAGAAATAATTGTTTTATGTTCGACCTTCTCCGGTCATCAACGGTCACCAGTTTCCAAAGACATACTTCTATATTAATCGATTACTGTCAACTATATTCCTGATACAAACGTTTATTTATCCTCGCCCCCCCCCCCCCATTGAAAATAGTTAAATGAAATATATTTATATCATTAAAAACGTTGCCCGCAGGAAACCATTTTACTTGTATCAGTTGATTACATACTCCCATTGAAATTCAATGTAAACCAGCTATACACAGAGATAGCCAGCATACAGGTGTAAACCTCTTTGTCAGGGGCCCTGCAGAGATAACTCTGCTGGATTATCTTAGTTTAATTGCAGCAGACGTTAATTTAAATCCACATAACTAATATAGGCGTCAATCTGATAATGCCAATAAAAGATTTATCAAAACCACTTACCAAGTACTAATATAATATCGACGATTATCCCAAAATATTCGACAACTCGGCTATTCCGTAATATTGACAAATACACATTTTATGTACATATATTCATGGGCGGACCCAGAAAGTGTTTCTAATGGGTAATAACAACCCCCTGGTATTTGGAAAAAATGTTGAAAATTATGTATTAAATGTAATATTGCAATTTGATACAAAATTTAGATATCAACTTCTGTTTGTTTTTAATATTGACCACTCAACCCCCTCCCTTAATGTTAAACACCCTCTTGAATATGGCAGGTACAAACATTCCTGCGGTTGACAACCAGTTGTCTCAAATATTGTTACAAATGTATTTTGTATATGAATATATGACCCAAAATTGGGCAGCATCTGCTGTAAGACGATATAAATTAAAAAAATAAAGCCGAATATTACAATTGAAACTATAACACTATTCTTGTTCTTTTTCGTGTGTGTGAGAGTTGTTGTTGTTGGGTTTTACGTGGTACAAAGGTCCACAAGAACTTGAAATTCTATCAATATTAATGATAATATCAAAAAAATACCCCTATACAGTATAAATAATTTTTTGGATATTATCATTAATATTGATAGAATTTCAAGTTCCTGTGCTTGCATGAACGAATCCAGAGTCTCTGTCGGGATTCCAACCAGCAGTGGCGAGGGACAAGTTATTTACAGTCAACGACAGCTTTATTAACTAGGGACTCCACTGAGGTTTAAAAACCTAAAAACATAATATTAGAATTTCTTACATAAATGAACTGGGGTGCTTTAAACAGAAATATAAATATGCAAAGTGTTTAAAGTTTAAAACACTTTTCCTGGACTTTGTTACAACTTAGCTCTATCAATAATACTGATACAGTGACAGTATGGCACAAGGATTGCCAGTTTTTCCGGCATTTGGTGTAAGTGAACCTGGTGTTGACACAAGATGGAGGAAATGGACAGGTCGATTCGAAAACTTAATGATTGGCATGGACATTAAAGCTAAAAAACGTCAGAGAGCCTTATTTCTACACTATGCAGGGGAAGAGGTAAATGACATCTTCGACGTACTGCAGAATACAGGGGATGACTACGAATCAGCAAAGATAAAGCTAACAGAGTACTTTGCCCCAAAGAAAAACACAGAATTTGAGATATATAAATTTAGACAGGCAAAACAGGAATCTAATGAAAACATTGATAGTTTTCACACACGTTTAAGACACTTAAGTATAAACTGTGAATTTTCGGAAACAGACAAAGAAATTAAGTCACAAATCATTCAAGGCTGCACCTCAATTCGACTGCGTCGCAATGCACTACGCGATGACCTGACATTAGACAGTCTCATCAAAGAAGCAAGGACACTAGAACTATCAGATCAACAAGCATCTGAAATTGAAGGTCAAGCAAAATATGACGTCGTTAATGCTATGAAATCACGACAAAGACAAAATCAAAAGACGCAAAAAGAAAGACGCAGACACATCATTAAGGAATCAATATGCAGATACTGTGGCTATGAATATCCACACAAATCAGGAAAATACCCAGCCAGTGGAAAAACATGTACATTTTGCTCGAAGAAAAATCATTTTGAAGCAGTATGCTTGTCAAAGAAACGGGAAAATAATTTCACAAACAAACTTAATGATACTTCACAAAGTGAAAGTGATAGTGACAAAGACAGAGAGGATGATACAAACAAAATATATGGACTTACTGTAAATTCCATGCAATTGCAGAGACCAAATTTAAAAGTCTATATCAATGGCTGCAAAATCAAAGCACTTGTAGACACCGGATCATCAATAAATGTGATAGATGAAAGAACTTACTCAAAACTACATAATAAAGTTCGTCTGAAGAAAGCTCATACCAAGATATATGCATATGGCTCTAGTAAAGTGACATTATTAGGCAAATTTCAGGCACAAATCGAATCTAAAAGCAAAATAACATCAGCTCCAGTATATGTGACGAAAGGCAATAGTGGAAATCTTCTATCATATCAAACATCCGTTGACCTTGACATCATTCCAGTAATAAACGCAGTCACACAGCAATGTGGATGAACTCTGCAAGAAGTACCAATCAGTGTTTACAGGCATGGGGAAAATGAAGGGAACTAAAGTCAAACTATACATATATAGCAATGTTCAACCTGTTACTCAGCCACACAGACGCATACCATTTCATTTAAGAAAGCAAGTAGAGAAAGAGCTCCAGAGGCTTGAAGACTTGGATATAATTGAGAAAGTCGAGGGTCCCACAGACTGGGTATCACCCATTGTAGTAGCTCCAAAGCCAAAAACCAACCAAATAAGGATATGTGTCGACATGAGGCTACCGAATCAAGCCATAAAGCGCACAAGACATATTATTCCAACAATTGATGACATGATTGTGGACTTAAGTGGTGCCAAAGTTTTCTCTAAACTAGATTTAAATCATGGATATCACCAATTAGAACTGTCAGAGGAATCACGCAACATTACAACATTTACAACACATGTTGGATTAAGACGATATAAACGCCTCAGTTTCGGAATCAATAGTGCAGCAGAAATATTGCAAAATGCTTTTATTACGGCTCTAGAAGGTCTGAACGGCGTGAGAAACATTTCCGATGATGTCATTATATGGGCTGGCGACCAAGCAGAACATGACAGAAGACTTGAGGCCTAGTGTTAAAGCGACTTGAGCAGAAAAACTTAACTTAGAATAAAAGCAAATGTGAGTTTTAATATGCAAAAACTTGAATCTTTGGGTACATTTTCAGTAAAGATGGAATGTCAGCAGACCCTAAGAAAATGACACAATTAAAAAAGACACAGCCTCCAAAAACAGTTTCAAAAAGTCAGAAGTTTCCTAGCAATGACAACTTACCTGTCACGCTTTATCCCAAATTACAGCACTATAGCAGAGCCAATACGTCGTCTGATAAAGAAAAACGCAAAATGGGCATGGCAAAATGAACAAGACGAAGCATTCAACAAACTGAAATCTATTTTGAGTAGTGATACAGTCATGACATACTTTTGATCCTAATAAGGAAACACAAATAATCACAGATGCATCTCCAGTCGGAGTGGCTTCAATTATGCTCCAAGAAGGTAAAGTTTGTGTGTTATGCAAGCAGATCACTGACAGATGTTGAACGAAGCTGTTACATTCAACAAGAGAAAGAAAACTTAGCATTAGTTTGGTCATTAGAACATTGGCACATATACTTATTTGGACATAAATTCACAGTCATAACTGATGCAAAATTCCTTGAGAATATCTACAATAATCCTAAATCAAAACTTGGATCTGCAAGACTGGAACGTTGGAGAATGCGCCTGTTATCATATGACTTCAGGATCGTGCACAAACCTGGAGAATCAAACATGTCAGATTATCTAAGCAGACATCCAGACACAGGACAAGGCAGCAAATCAAGCATAGCCGAAGAATATGTAAGTTTTCTTGCATATCATGATGTACCTGTTGCAATGAACATGAATGAAATTATTCAGGCAACTTCTACGGACAATGACCTCCAAATGACCATTAAATCCATAAAGACGGGTTGTTGGAGCAACACCAATAAAAATAAAGTATTTGATACGTTCTCTCGCTGTAAGAATGAATTATCGGTAGTAAATCTCAAGGGAGGTGAAATCTTACTGCATGAATCAAGAATTGTTATTCCTAGGCAGTTGCAAGATAAAGCGATATCATTAGCTCATGAAGGTCATCAGGGAATTGTTAAAACCAAACAACTTCTAAGAGAGAAAGTGTACTTCCCAGGCATGGATCAACAAGTTGAAAATATGTGCAAAAGCTGATCCCGTGCTTAGCAGCAACCAAATTCAAAACAGCATGAACCTTTAAACATGAGTGATATGCCAAAATACCCATTTCAAATGATTAGTTTGGATTTTTGTGGCCCATTTCCAGATGGAAAATATCTGCTTGTACTAATTGACGGAATATTCACGTTTTCCTTTCGTAGAAGTCTTAAAATTCCATAACAGGAAATACAGTGATCCTGTGCTGGACAAAATATTCTCAGAAACCGGAATTCCTGAAATTCTCAAGTCAGACAACGGCAGTCCTATGAACTCTCACCTATTTAAAAGTTTTGCAAAACACATGGGCTTCAAACATAGGAAAATAACCCCATTATGGCCACAAGCAAATGCTGAATGTGAGCGATTTCATTGAAAACCATAGGCAAGTCAATACGAGCTTCTCATGTGCACCATACAAACTGGAAACAAGACATGTATGCATTTTTAAGGAATTATAGATCTACACCACATGGGACAACGGCCGAAACTCCTGCACAATTGTTCTACGGGAAGGCCTATTAACATCAAAATTCCCATGGTTCAAAAACAAAAGAAATCTAAAAATGACATAAAAGGCCAGAGAAAATGACAGAAAATCAAAACAAAAAATGAAAGAATACGCTGATAAACGAAGAAACGCTCGAAAAACTGAAGTTAAAAAATAGCGACAGTGTGTTAGTAAAGCAAACCAAACAAAACAAACTCACAACTCCATACGACCCTAAACCGTATGAAGTAACCAAGAAAAAAGGATCAATGATAACGGCAGAGCGAGAAGACAAACAAATCACTAGAAATTCATCACATTTTAAAACGTGTCGGCAACTCTCAGACCCCAAAGTCAAAAAATGGAAATTCTCCTTTAAATATCGAGGGTGAACACAGCAATACAGAAAACCATTTACAACGAAACAAGCATAGAATCACAATCCGATGAAAGCACAATGTTTGAAAACTTTACCTACATCAAATGATTATACTTCTTTGCGAAGATCTGAAAGGCACAGAAAACCACCCTGACTATTTGAAGGATTATATGTGTAAATAGTGTTAAACAGTGGCATAATAATCCACTAAAAGTTAGCTAAATGAGTGAAAACCACCTGTATATATATGACTATTTAGAAGAATAAATGTGTAAACAGTGTTAAACAGTGGCATAATAATCCACTAAAAGTTAGCTTCAACTTAAAAAGAACATTCATTCAAACAAATCAGTTCGATTATTTTAACTGTCGGTGTGCACAAACATTCAAAACAGGGATTTAATATAACTGCTGATAATCATACAATTCTTTACTATGTGCTTAAAATAGATAAATACAGAATCCCTAAAGAAAGCCCAACACGGCAAAATTGAAAATGTTGCAGGCTCGGTTTAATTGAGCCTGTTCATGGACGGTACTGGAAAGTGCAAGTTACCGTCCACGCCCCCTAGCACCGGCTTAAGCAGAATTCAACATTTAAACATGAAGTAGTAAAGTTTTGAATTTAGAAACATCCGCAGATGTGTTCATACGGCGGTTATCATGGAACCTTCAATGTGACACTTCCGTGCCATTCCATGAAAAGCGGCGTATGGTCCCCAAGTAATAAAAAGCGTGTGCCCTAAACGAGAAAACAATGGGCGGAACTAATTAAAATGGAATTTTGAAAGGGGATCAGAGGTTATGAAGCCTGCATATCACAGATAAGAGGTCAAAAGACAAATTTAAAAAGCAGGCAACATATCCTAAGGGTGATTCAACATTATTCAAGTAGGAATATTGGAACCACCCGACTAGAAAATGCCGAAAAGTTGAAACTAAAAATACCACAAGCACAACAATAATGTCGTGCTGAACGATCTTCAAGGATCGAAAATATAACATCATTGATTAAATGTACGGGGAGACTTTTTACAGCCGCCACACGGCACAAATAACACGGATGTGATCATAAAATAGATAAATACAGAATCCCTAAAGAAAGCCCAACACGGCAAAATTGAAAATGTTGCAGGTTCGGTTTAATTGAGCCTGTTCATGGACGGTACTGGAAAGTGCAAGTTACCGTCCACGCCCCCTAGCACCGGCTTAAGCAGAATTCAACATTTAAACATGAAGTAGTAAAGTTTTGAATTTAGAAACATCCGCAGATGTGTTCATACGGCGGTTATCATGGAACCTTCAATGTGACACTTCCGTGCCATTCCATGAAAATCGGCGTATGGTCCCCAAGTAATAAAAAGCGTGTGCCCTAAACGAGAAAACAATGGGCGGAACTAATTAAAATGGAATTTTGAAAGGGGATCAGAGGTTATGAAGCCTGCATATCACAGATAAGAGGTCAAAAGACAAATTTAAAAAGCAGGCAACATATCCTAAGGGTGATTCAACATTATTCAAGTAGGAATATTGGAACCACCCGACTAGAAAATGCCGAAAAGTTGAAACTAAAAATACCACAAGCACAACAATAATCTCCAGAGGAAAATGGAATACAAGTATAAATGAAACATTCAATTGGCATTTTGATACTTAAACTAATTGTGTATCATTTAGATTCTATCTTCAATCTTTATTCTAATTTGTTTTATTTCATGCTGATAAAACCTGTTTGTGTTCTGTAAACATTGAAAATTTACTCAACACAGTTTAGACATTAAGTTAATTTATTGGACTACGGACAGTCAGTAACTTTCTAGACTTATTGCCTCTAGAACATAAACTGAGATTAAATGTGATAGCAATCAAGAGACTATCATTACTGGATATAAAATAATCAGTAACTTGTAGTGGCAACGCCAGCGTGAAATAAACACCTGTGAATCAATGGATATCTGAGACAATAACATTACTGTCAGACAAATAATTAATGTCCTTCATTAGGACTGACCAGTGAACTTTAAACCTAAGCAAGGCGGAGATGTAGTGTTGTTAGTATTTAGAGATTAGCTCCGCCTACTTGATTAAATATGCACACTCTGAGAACTCTCTCTCTCTGAGCGCTCTTTGATAGACAGTTTAGATTACACATGCAATGTAGCAACATCTCTGTGAATACTCTTGTAAATAAATCTTAGAATAGAATGTTTATATTGAGTTTTCAATACAGTACACAAAGATAGTTAAGAAATATACTTTAAATAAATCGAAAATCGTAGTTTTATGCTTTTCTTAGTCAAATTTGAGTGAAAAGCATTTAAACGCTTTTCATTTTGGGTCATTTTTTTACAATTTGAATAATTACTATGGAAAAACGAAGTGCGCGAATGATCTGAAAGTTTGCACAAAGATTCGTGGTCTACACCAACATCAAATGGTACATTTATCTGGAAAAAAATATTTTCAGTCCCATCATGTCAAAAAACCTCAGTGGAGTCCCTTTAAAGTAAATAAACTGCAGACAATAACAAAAACTTCAAACGGAAATAAACAAAATGTCATTATCTTTTTAACTTTAATTGCATTGTACATGTACGATCACTAAAATAAATTACCTTATATACATCAACCTTATCCATCCAATAATAACAGTTAAAACTATATATGACCCAGTAACTAGCCTGTGATATGATCTTTAAAGATTACTGTTTATTTACTGATATATACTGATATTTAAACATGTACAGTTTATATATTATACATGTTGTATTTAAGTAGCACTGAAATTGTTGTCTTGAACAAATCCCGCGATGGGGATTTCAAAAAATTCACTGCCTCATACTCTGAACCTTATATAATCTTTAGTTACTAAAGAAGGGCGTTTTTTGTTGTTTTTTTATTTTTGTTTGTTTGTTTTGCTTGTTTGTTTGTTTTGGTTTTGTTTCGTAATCAAAACAAGATTCTTAGATTCTGACCTAAACAGAAAGTTTCCGTGCATCGACGTGTACAATAATTATTTGCATAGTGGCACCGCTTGAAGTTGCGTAGCGATATGTAGCCGTCACTGCCAATGGGGCGCGATGTAGTTTTGAGTGCATATGCAACAACAGTTTATATATGTGTATTTATGTGAAATGGTGGTGACTGTGGTCAACTTACTTATTTCAACTGGAGATGGCGATTCGTTGCATACCGTCAGTTTAAAAAAAAATCAACATTCACTTAAATTGTTAATTATAGTTTAATCCGGAGAATCACAGACTCTTTTTAAGGTTGAGCGCTTAATTAAAAGTAGCGGCGTGGCCGAGTGGTTAACGCGTCGGACTAGTAATCTCACCGCGTGGGTTCAAACCCTGTAAGGGGCAAGCCGTTGTTTCCTTGAGCAAGAAACTTTACATTCATTGCTTAGTACTGCTTTGTTCCAGGAACGGATTCGAGTGTTTCAATAAGCGTATATAGCTTCCAGCACAATCGAACTTCAATAAATTTGTATAAACTAAAGACCATTTTACAAAAGCCAGGAGGGAGAGGCATTGACTGTAGAGGGCGGAGTTACTGTTTTCATCGTAACCGAAACCGCTCTTCACTTGTATCTCCGTAATTATTCATTCGGTTATCTACCATGCACACAAGCGAGATGTTACAGATAACTGCAAAATTAATACTAATAACCTTTTTTACCAATTGAAAAAGGCAGACATTTGGCAATAGGATCTGTTCCCTATGTCCGTATCAAGCTATTGGTGATGAATTTCACTACTTATTCTAATGTTCGTACTTTAGTTTAATGACAGAAGACGTAAATCTCTTCTTCCCAGTTTTTATATTCATCCCAATATTTTTAAACTTGACAGATTAATGAATATTTGTGATAAAAAGATTCTACTAAAATTATCTTTATTTTGTAATTTTAGCATTATGCTAAAATTTAGATAATGAGTACTTCTCATTTTTCGTTCCCATTTGTTACAATGTAAAATACATGTTGTATTGAAGTGAACAATATGATCTCCTTGCTAGTCATAATTGTATATTTTTATTGTGATACTAGTGACTTTTGACTGTTATTTTTTTGTTCGTTTGTTTGTTATAACCAGTTGCATATAGTACATGCCTTGGTTTAATAAAAACTGAAAGTGAAACTCAAATCGGGGTATTTCGGACGTGTCAATGGGAAAATACGGACATTGAGTTTTTACCAATGAGTAGGCTAAAATACGGGCAATTTCTCTTTTTTTTTTTTTTTTTTTTTAGAAACAAAACATATTTCTTTCGATAGGTACAAACGTATGCTAATACCGGTATATACAATATTTAGCTAGTTGATTAATGAAATCAGAGCTATCTCCAAGTTCAATTATCTTTCAATAAAGCTATGCTAAAACATAGATTTCAAGATTCAAGATTTTATTTTCAAAAACACCAGAAGGTCATAGACCCATGTGCCCAACATTTACATACTATATATGGCTACAGCAATTTATCATTTAATAATAATAATTACATATTCAAAAATGCATACATACACACATTATATATACATATATATATCACTGTTTCTCAATAATGAGATTCAATGCATGTCACACTTAATTTATTATTGTATGCCAAATTCAAAACAAAAAAACATTTGCTCAGATATTTTTCAACTTGATGATCATCAGTTATATAACAGTTATTGTAATCTTTGAGCGCTTATATTTTCTACAATTCAAATCAAATTATAGAATTGATACTTTCGTTACCTGTCACAATTTGATTTTAAGGATTTTAAATGAGGTACACAG
>NW_026862345.1:0-13289 GCF_026571515.1 Ruditapes philippinarum | reverse complement strand
ACAAAACAGTATTCAAAATGAACAAAGTTTGTTTTTTATTATTATAATTGTACAAATATACAAACAGTATATAAAAAAGCAACAAAAGTGACTAATATAGTGATATAACAGGCTTTTTTCAAGTCAAATTAAAAAATAGTTTATATCTTTACCCGGGACTTAAGATACGGTAGTTATATTTCAGGTCTTAGATAATTACTGAAAGTATAATACACACTGGAATGAAAAAAATGGGATTTATTTTTGTTACACGTATTCACAAAAATAATGGTATATTAAAAAATCATGAATAAATTTGCATGGCATGATGATATGGTGAAACATTATTTATCAATATAAGGGAAGACTGTTACCTGAGATTCAGACAGGTATGAGGAAATTCTCTATCATCATGTTCATGCGAGTCAAAGATATAAAAGCTACTTGACATTGGTAAAATGTAAAGAAAGAGCTATCATTAATTGACGTATTGGGTGATCAATCTACTATTCTGTTGAATTGCTGCAAAATCCTCGTCTGACCTACCAGTCTGTTTACATTCCTATCAATAAACGTTTTAACTGCAGACGAAAGTTTCTGTTATTAAAATGTCACGGAAAATCAACATTCAACTAAAACCAACACATAACCGATTGCCTTTAAACAATCAACTTTTCACAGCAAAAAAAATCGGGAAAACAGGGTCCATTTGAATATTTACGGTAAAAAATGTCAGAAGTGCAATCGGGGCTGTAAAAAAAGGAGCTATTAATTTACCGGAAAGAACCTACAAAAATAATAATACTATGATATAACAATTCGTAAAAAAAATATGATACTTAAGTTTTTTTTTCGATAAATTTATAAAGAGTGTAATTGATTGTTGAATGTGTTTTCATTTCATTTCCTGCAAATTTATCCAGTGTGTTATGTATTACCAAAGCGTGACACGAATGACCGTTTCCTAAAAAACTAAAACTACTTCTATAAATAGATTTTCGGACTTTCACAATGTTAAGGTCATCTATTTATAGATTTCGAATTCGTGTATACGAGTAGCAATAAAATACATACATAACCAACTGTGTACTAAAAAATAATTAGTAATTTCCTGAAGGAGATACAATGTAAGAAATAAATTACCGAATTTAAGTTTATTTTTGCTTTGTCTTTGATACCTCAAGATCCCAGTCTATTTTGTAATTCTGTAATTGATTCTGTTTCATATTTTTTATGTTGATTATAACAATTATTTTATTTTATTTTATGTCAAAATGTTAAAGCTAGTCTTCCTATGTCATGCAATATTATATTTGTAAGGACCACAATGGAAACAAGGGTTTATCTTCACTCTTTTTAGTGTTATCCTTCACATATAATGTTTATTGACATGGCTATATTATTTACATGTACATACATGTCTTGTTATTTGTTTTAACTAGGGATGGCAACGAATACCAAAATCAATACTCGAGTACTCGGTCATTTTTCCGATCGAGTACTCGGTTACTCGGATGATTTCCAATGATATTTAAAGTTTTACCACACAATATCAGCACCGTCTGCATGCTACTTTCGTTTTCAATTTTTATTCATAGAATTCGTAACTATAAATAGGACTGCAAGAAATACATATATAAATATAAACATAAGAAATGCCAATGATATACATTGTACCTACAAATTTTCTCCCTAGAATACAGGATGAACTTGAAGCGCAAATACGCTTCAACGGATAGAAAAGTCCTTTTTATGTTAGAGACAAATACGGTACCATATATGGAAGCGCCGGACTATTTTTGACGTTGGTTCCGATCTAAGCTGTGTATAAACGTAGCATTTGGAAACGGGCACCAAAATTATAAAAAGGCGTGACAGGTTTTGCAAAAACTACATATTCTCCCGTCGGTCATAGATTTATTTCTTGACAGCTACATTTAATTTTCTGAAATTTCTTATAGAAGTGTAGTATAATGAAAATCATTTATAATTCAAACGAAAAGGTATATAATAAAAGGAAAATTATGTTGTAGTAGCTTTCTGAGCCTATGCATTTTCCTACTCGCAATGTAGGAAAATTGAGATATCAATTTTTCCACCGCTGCTCGTAGCAAAATACAAAGCTTCAACATAATATTCCGTATATATATTTACGTTTTTATAATAAACAAGTTTCGGCTACAAACTGTCTAATATTTAAAGGTTATTAAATATCGTTAGAGGCCGTATGTAAACGACACAGGACTATGTTCAATCCAATACGCATGTCAAACTGCTAATCGCCTCGTTAAATTTAAGATATCATTTTCACACCTCTGCAAGGATGTTTTTATTGCATTTAACAAGTATTTATACAGATACATGTACATTTCCGAATTTCTGAACTAATCTTTCTAAATCGCAAAAACAGTAGAAAATAAATATTTTTTCCGAGTAATCGAATATCAATTTTGTTAACCGATATTCAGACGTTCGATCGAGTACTCGGTTAACCGGTTACTCGTTGCCATCCCTAGTTTTAACCCTTTCCCTCATGAGCATATTGTGAAAAAAATGGCCGTTTTCATTGAAAAGCCTCCTGTTACAAGTTCAAACTGCTATGAAAATATGGCAAATGCTTCAATACTAATCAAACTTGGTACAAATGTTGACTGAACCATTGACTTTGTAACGAAATACTCAGTCTTAAATTTCCTGTAACCATGGCAACGAGGGGACATCTCAAAATTGCCAAAAATCGCTATTTTGCCTTGATTTTTTCCATCAAAATTTATTTCAAAGTGCTGTAACTTCTCAAGGGATTGAGATAGTGGCAAAGGCTTTTCAGTGTTGGTTACACGTTACCTTATGATCGACCTGGGGTCATTTTTAGCCTCTTACATGTCCTAAAAAATTTTGGCGATGAGGGGGACTACCGCCTCCCTTCAAACACCCCAAACAGAAGTGGGCACATCCCCCTTCTGGCAACCCCCTGATGTATCTTTCGGATGGGGGCGGCGCCGAAAAAGTGCTCACTATTTTTAGCAACATTTCAAACGAAAACATGTGTTTGGGGCCCAAATAGGACATTTTTTTAACTCTTTGAGGCCTCGAAACTGCGATGTTTCGCGTATATATGACTGAGTTAAAGGGTTAACAAAAAATTATGAAAAACTTTGGAATTACCCAAAATCTAGTTTTTCCATGTTAAGATGTGGTCTTTCACCTAATTTTTGTGAAAAATTGTTGTTTTGTAACATTTTTATTTTTTTAGTTAATGTATGTTTTATAATTTGTTTGCCATGTGAATTGTAGCATTTTATGTGCAATAAATTCTATCTTTGATACTGCCTTACCAGCGGTTGCAGTATAAAAATGTCCCGTTCTCATTCATTAAAGATCCTGTAACACAATTTTCTTATGGTTTTACATCATAAATATGATGCTCAAGTTAAGATCAATCTATATTGCAGGTTCCAGAAAGCATTATTTATAAAGATTTTACCGAATTTAACATTTCATGTAAATAAAGGGAGGTAATAAAAGATTTGTTTTCTATAAAGTTTAAGTTAAATTTAACAATAAGAAATGAATGCATATATTTTAATGATTGCATATAATATGCACAAATATTTACAGTACATATTTTACTAATTCTTTGATGTTTTGAAAATTGTTGTATTAGCATAACTATATACATAAATATAATCTCACCTAATGTGGTTAAGCACATAGGGGAGGGGGGGAGTCCAGGGGGGTGGGAGTCCGTGACCGAGTGGTTAAGGTCTCTGACCTGAGACCACAGGTCCCTCACCGCTGTAGGTTCGATCCTCACTCGGGTCGAAATCTTTCATGTGAAGAAGCCATCCAGCTGGCTCACGGAAGGTCGGTGGTTCTACCCAGGTGCCCGATCGTGCCTGATATAATGCCTAGAGGGGCACCTGGGGTCTTCCTCTACCAATAAAGCTGGGAAAAAATCGACGAGAAAATCTCAACGGGACGCTCTAGGATGGCCCGACTTGAGGGTTCGGTCGCCCATATGGGCTATCCGGTGGCGACCTGAAATAAACGCATTAAAAAAAAGTTAACCACTTTAAACACAACATACAGGATCTTTAAAATGACATTCCGCGAATCACCGAAAGGGAAATTAAAATATGACTTTACATAATAGAAATCAAAAGAAGCTCTTGGTTCCGAATTTATTGTAGCTGTAAATTGAAGGGATTAATTGATTAAAATCAGGCTCAGGGACATAAGGGACATAAAATAGTAAACACAAATAGCTCCTTGCAATAAATATAAATATAAATCACATATATATATATATATATAGTTTCGGCCGAAGATATGCTAAGAAAGCATTGCAAGAGCTACCGAAAACATGGAGTGTATAATATCTAATATTTCTTAAACATTATTATTTATTTATATACGAGCACGTATATAAATATATAAATGTTGCATAAATATATTTATCCTAATTAATTTTTGCCATGATATAGTATCAAACAAACTTTTCGATATTACAGACCAGTGATTTGTTTGTGAACATAGTTTATTTGTTTTTGATCAGAAAGTAACTTTTTTTCTCTAAATCTATAGGTTGGCTTGGCGGTAGATAATATAAAAATGGTGCGACGAGACGCTGGGTTTATTGTAAAGAAAATACAGGTACAACAATTCAAATGTATGTTAGAAGTGTTTATCGTAATATTCTATCCGGGCATTTATCACCAATTTAATGAGTTACTGATAACTTAGAGGGTTGATAGACTATACACACACATAAAAGTAATGTCAACATGCGCACGCACACACAACGCATACAGGATACACAGACTGTGTCGTGATAAAGACACCCGGTAGAATAAGCTGGAAGCCGAATATATAACGTAATTATTTGGATCGCTTTTGTTGAGGCCCATACAATTTTGATTTAAACTTATTTTACTTAAGTGTTAACCCTTTATGTCCATAATTAGCATATTTTGATAACTTGATATAACAATGTACTTGTCACATCGATGTTAAAGGATTTTTCTCTCACTTATTTTATTTTTTCATAATTGAATATAAATGAATACAGGAGAATTATAAATAAATTATTTTAGTTAATTTGAAGCTGTTTTGACTAATTTAACAGTGGCTGATTTATTCAATGTCGTATTTTCGCTCCTCGGGTCGCAACACGCAAACCCGAAAAAAACGACATGGTGACCACTTTATCGTATTTTCGTGATTTCGCCTCGCGCCCCGAGGAGCGAAAAGTACGACAAAAAGACACATCGTCGTAAGTTTGTGTGTTTGCCTGATGCCTGTCAAAAGTACGTTAAAGAAATCACTTTGATGAATTTTCGAATTTTTTTTGTGTCGTCTGGCGCCCAATGGGGCGAAAGACCGAAAAAGCGAGTTTGTCTTATTTTCGTTCTTTATCCTGGTACCATCAAAGTTTTTTCCAAAAACATTCTTTGTGTGAGACATTTTTGTTATACATTTTCTTTTTATTTCAAGCAAAGCATTTAGCAAATTATTTTTTTTTTTGTGGAAATGGATGATCCGCATATTGTTTTTGAATATGACATTTTAACACTTGAATTTAACCAAAAATGCATAACCTTTACTTATATCTATTCATCATTCGATCCAACTTACTTTCATAGATTTTTGAGTGTATGAAATATCTGTTTAAGTTTCAGTCCATTATTCCCACCATATGGATACTCTATTAGATAGCGTTGCTTGTTCTTTTCTTTTTTACTGATTGCATACTTGATTGTCTTAATGCGTATACCACCTTTTTCTTATTTTTTTTCTTCGCCAGTGTTATCCATTTGATCCCATTATGAACTAAGACTGCTTCGAAGAAAGTGCAGGCAGAATCAATAGCATATTAATGTGTACGCAGCATCTCGATTTTTTTAGACTGTACGCAGTATCATAATGTCTATTTCTTGTATATACTTCATTTTAAGACATTTCTCGTACAAAACAAGAAAACAAAGATTGAAGATTTATTTATTCATTAGATTCTACAATAAACTAACTTAGTTATATGAAACGTTCAGTTTAATTGGCAATTCCTCAATTTCTGTTACAATTAAACGCCGGGTGTACGCAGTATCCAGAATCAAAATCGAATTCAACGCGAAATACTGTCGAAAAAGGGAAGACTTGTGTCAAGGCATTTCAACTATTAAAACAAGACGTTAGGACATCTTCTTTGAAAAAGAAATGAAATTGAAATACAGTTAACTTCACATATAGCAAACACGGTTATAGCGAACTTCCGGTTATAAGGAACAAAACATTTTGGCCCGAATTTTGCCCTTCTTTATTTAATGTAAAAAAATACGGTTACAGCGAACACAGTTATAAGGAATTATCGCTTATAAGGAACTCATTTTTTAGTCCAAATGCCATAAAAAGTACAGAAAATTGCACTTTTATAACGAACTACAAAATATCGGCTATCCGTAAACAAATAATTCATTTTCTACTTTCGTTTTCATCGGCACAGATTAAAACTTGGCTGAATGTATCGGATATATTAGGAACAAATAATGACAATGACAGTCAATCTTCCGAAGACGATATCTATTTAGATGATCTGCCGGTTGTGTCAAAAAATGAAGCTTTAATTGATTGTTTGCTCAAGATTACTTCGAGTCGAATGCACATGTTGAAGAAACAGTATTTAAAAGTTAATTGAATACTGAATTTAATTGTAAACATTCCCAAACTTAAATTAGCGACTTCTTCAAAGCAAAGTGATTATTTTTGTGCATGATACAGTATCGTTAATAAATAACAATATTGCATATATGGTATATATCATATAATTATCTTATAGATATATTTATACATAAAACTTTTATTAAGAAGAAACAACATTGCAATTATTTCTTTTTGAATCAATATAAGGGAGACAACAATCAAGAGTTATCTCTCTTAATCAAATGCTCTTCTAAATGGAGGACGATGGTAAACAATAAGTTCGTTATATGTAAAACTGTTCGCTATAAAAACTTCTGATACAAGGAACTAATTCGCTATATGCTTGCAAGGAACTCCGGATATAAGGAACAGATTTTGAATGTTCCAATTTATAAGCGGAGTTTACTGTATATTCTGATTTATTTTAATGACTCGTTTTTGTTCAAAATTGCGGTTGAAAAAGTGTTCGCGGTATCAGAATTTTGAGGATGTGCACGCATGGTATGACTCCCTTGTATTTTAATAAATGTCTGACAACATTGTTATTATATTTTCAAAAAGAGTCTCATAATATTGAATTATTCAGTTTAAGATAGCATGGTCCTTTTCACATAACTGTATTATCAATGATTAGCTCATTCAGTGTTGTTATATTTTTCTGGTCCTTCGGAATCATAGATTTCAGCACGTTTGTGTTGGAGACTGAATAACGCTAGAGTTGGTGCTAGGGAACGCGAGAGATATTACATTATCTCTCATGAACAGAATCAATCAAGTCTGAAATTGTCATAAAATGTTGTTGTGTAACTTCTTATGAGAGATCAAGCCTTTTCCAGATTTGTTTTTACTAATGAATTAGCAGTTATATAACCCGAAAAAATATCAGATTTTATAGTTATATTGATGTTTATTGTTCTTTAATATATACCAATTTTATTTGCTTAGTTGCACGTTTGTTTGAATTTTTGCAAAACTAAGCTTTCAGACGTTCGGATTCATTAAAAACAGTTAAAAGTGTTTTCTTTGCATATATATTATATGTAAAGCGATAAATTGAGGCAAGATTTTTAGCAAATCATCTCTGCTATGGACGTTTAAATTGCACAGGCATAGACCTCGTTCTAAAATACCATACCGCGGATCAATTTTTAAATACAGAACCCTTGACTTATATATGTTCTTTATTTTTTATAAAGGTTAGCAATTAAGCCTAGGGGTACTGGGATTCATGTTAATTAGCAGTTATATAACCCGAAAAAATATTAGATTTTATAGTTATATTGATGTTTATTGTTCTTTAATATATACCAATTTTATTTGCTTAGTTGCACGTTTGTTTGAATTTTTGCAAAACTAAGCTTTCAGACGTTTGTATTCATTAAAAACAGTTAAAAGTGTTTTCTATGCATATATATTATATGTAAAGCGATAAATTGAGGCAAGATTTTTAGCAAATCATCTCTGCTATGGACGTTTAAATTGCACAGGCATAGACCTCGTTCTAAAATACCAAACCGCGGATCAATTTTTAAATACAGAACCTTTGACTTATATATGTTCTTTATTTTTTATAAAGGTTAGCAATTAAGCCTAGGGGTACTGGGATTCATGTTAATTTTAGAAACTTTTTTCCAGCTTCAGAGACATTTATATGTCAAGATGTCAATTGACGATACACAACATGTTAACAATCATGTTTATCTTAGACTTTATGCTTAGAGTGGCCTAGAACTGAATCATAACGAAATAATAGTACATTTTTCATGTAATTATTTGACATATTGCAGGTAGAGTATGCACTAGACTGTGAAAAAAGATTACTTAACCGATTCATTGGCAAGCGTTATCAAAGGCAAAACATTAGTAAAGAGGCATTGAAGCCAAGTGAGATGTCCCGTTTACAATATAAGATATGTAAATTTTGGAAGTTAACAAAAAAAGACATAAAGAAAGCCATGAATGTTGAAAAGGTTAAGTTACTTTGTTTTATTAAAATCTTAATCATTTCTAAAAAATAATTTTAAAATTTAACTCTTACCCTTATTGCGACAACATATTTTACGCGCGCTACCAGTACATACAAAATGGTCTGATCAGTGTTTGCTCCGTTAGCCTTTGCAGTTCACTGTTACATGACAAGAGAGCCATAATGACATATAAGATATATAATACTTGTATGTGAATATGTATCTGTTTAAAATACATGTATCCATAATATAACCTTTAAGACGAATGATTAATGTCTATGTCATTATGTGTGTTCAGATTCTATTATCGAACATTTGAAAAGATTAAACATGTTTTGTAAAGACGTGGACTTAATGTCACTCATCTATTTCATATGATAATATTTTGATGTTTAATATACATAATAGACTCATCTGCTATCATACAGGTATTAAAGTAGGTGTGTGTTTGTCTTTAATAGGTATGTAAGTTTTGCAAACAAACAGTGCAACCACCTGTGTCAAACAATGCCAGTATTTGAGTTTACATGCAAGTATAGCAGTTATTTCAATTTTCTATAAGGCCAAATAAAAAATATGTCTGGTTCAGGAAACATTGGCCCCCAAAAAAAATGTTTTTTTGAAACGTCTTATTGTCCATTTTCAGATGTGTTGCTTGCATAACATACTTAAATAGAGATTGTAATCAATCAATGCAAACACCATTTTGTAACTTAGTGTTGTGTTTTTCACTGCAGTCTCAATATGAATGGTATTGGTAAAGAATTATATTAAAATGATCACTGTCAACAAGTTAAGAATGACACTAGCAAAAAGTTTAGCATCTTTTCGCTTGAAGTAGCTCTTGTAAATGAATCACTTTTATCAAACAAATGCCCTAAAACATGTTAACTTCACCTTCAAAAATGTTGCCCCTTGGATGGCCGTTGACAGCTCACACTTGACATCGTATAACACTTATATGATAAGTTTTTTGAGATTGGCCAAACATTAAGTTGACTAAAACAATGCATGTACGTTAAAGTTTATTAAGTAACTCATATCAAATATTTGAAACAATGATCGAACAGCAAAATTCATTGCTTTTTCATATTCAAAAATATTAAAGCTTATTAAACGTTTCGTACCCAAAAATTTCGCAGCGAAAATCAAAAAAAAAGTTTAGGGTAGGGGGGTAAAAAAATAGGGTAGGTCGGGTTCCCTGAATCAGACATATTTTTTATTTTGGCCTAATGAGCTTTTGACTATTATTCACAGTCCTCAATACCACCTCATTTTTTCAAAGATGTAAAATATGTTGTGCCCTGATTAAGAGCAAAAGTTTGATGATTTAATATAGTTTTATTATATTACTGTAAATTGAATTCAATTCAATCCAGAAGATGCGGTAAACTGACAATTACAGGACAAGTGCATACAATAAAAAAACAAACACAACATGAAAATTGTTTAACACCATATAGAAACATACTATTAGATAAATACTTGAGAAAGAGACGTAAAAAATATTTGTATGGTAAAATTGTATTATTTGCGATACAATTTATACATACAGTCTATTAACATGAATGAGTTACTTTGCATTATTCAATTCTTAAAAATTATGTTGGCTTTGAAAGTTCTTATTTATGACACCATCTACAAATCGTACCAAAACGAAATGTAGAAAATGCTACAATAGTGAGTCCCAACAAAATTGAATATTTAATTTTTATCAATATAGTAGCAAAATCATTTAAATTAATGTCATGTTAACCCAGACGTCAATATCTCTTCTTCTTTTTTCAAAAAGTCAGTAATATGGTCAAAATGTTAAAATTATATTTTCCCGTTGACTGACGTTGTAACCTGACGTGACGTCATTATCAAAATGGTGGCGCCCATACAGACGTTATTTAGGGTTCGTCACACAATTATCGTGAAATGTTCTAGGTAATTATAAAAAAAAATTATTCTTACTTACTTACCGATTAATATCTAAATGTTTAAATGTTATCATTAAAATGTAAAAATGAGAACAAAGTTCTTTATCATATTTTCGGCATTGCTTTGCTTGTATCCATAGTGTCTATTTCAACTTTGTATCATAGTTTGGGGATCTTTCTGTTGAAAATGTGTCAGAGTTAAATCGTATACATATACATGTACAGTGCTTTAACTGGGATGCAGGTATTAGTTACCCGCACTCAAGAGCATGCCCATTAATCGGCTCATTTTTGCTGGGGTTTACTTATTGTGACGGAAGAGAAAGGGTAAGTGATAGAAATATCATATTCATATGCTCGTTCATTGGTTTCTTTTTCCCGGGGTTTTATATTGTGACAAAAGGGAACGTATTTTTATATATGACTATGAACATCAAAACACTCAGCAATCTGATTAATACTCGGGGGGGCTATGCCCCCTCGTACAAATCAGAAAGCCTGACGTTTCGATGCTCTTTCTATTACATATCCCTTGCTAAAGAAAGAATATAGACTCGTGCGCCCAAAAATGTAAATAAGAATATAATCACTCTTTCTAGTTTGAGCAACCAAACATACGCCTACACACTTTATATTTACAAATAGATATATATCTGCTGTGTATTATATACACAGTAGATACGAGGGTTGTCTCAATATTCTTTGACAATATTATTTAAAAGCTAACACAGAAACATTTTTCACAAATTTACATAGAAAAATAACATCAATCAACAAAAAATGCAATAAATTCCATTGCAACTATTTGAATCGCAGCGCACGTCAAACGTCATTTAAGTCTATATAAAGCGCCTTCCGTGGCATTCAACGCATAAACGGTGGAAATTAACCCATGAATCGTCAATTACAGACTTAAATCATGTGGTTGTTAGTCTTTTTTGAATGTTTGGATGCCATACATTAATTTCTTGCTAAAAGCAAACTTCCTTTCTCGTTCCACCTCCTTTAGGTGTAGGAAATAGGCGATGAAAATCTGTCTTCCTATTCGTTTTTACCTTATTTTCGATGTCTGCAATGCAGAACTCTGGTTCCGTTCATGTTTTTGTAAACAAATGCTCAGGATATGTTGCTTAACTGTTTTATTCGGTACGTTAGTAGAAAAATCTTAACAGGTGTCATCCCGAAATACTTACGAAACCTTGTAACTGTTCGCTGCGCCGCTAATTCTTCGGACGTCGCCATTTTCATATTCCTATTTTCTATGAGATATTTTCATTTTTCCGTATCTCGTTCGTTTTTTATGTTATTTATGTGAAATTTTCTTATAACATAACAGCGGAGGAATTCAACATGATAGTGTGCAGACATATCATCAGATATTTGAAATATACATAATTTTTTAAAGCCTATTCACAACAAAATATAAATAATTTGACGTGAGCCGGGAACTCAAATCAATGTCGTTAATACTGAAAATTTTTAAGTGACTACACTAAATAATTTGTAAATGATTTGTTGTAATAAAAAAGAAATTATAGGTTATATTTGTAATTATTATCTATTTACGTTAGAAATTAACCGTCTATAAAATTTGTCACGGACTTTTGGGACAACCCTTGTAAATCTAATTTTTAAGATGACGTTTAAATTGAATTATTGAATTAAGTGTGTGTGTTATATATATAAGTTTATAAAACTGGCTGTGGTGGGTAGTGGATTTTTTTCTTCTTTTTTTTTTGCCATCAAGTGCCTACTGCAAGCAGTTTCAGTTCAGAAGCAGTGCCCGTATTTTTCGTTTAAACGCTTAAAACTTACTTGCATTCTTCAAAAAATGATATCAAATCAAACAGATGCATAGGCGAAACAAAATCTAAGTCTCAGTTAAGCAGTACGTTTGAAAAATTTTTATTTGAAATTAAGGGTTTAAGGGTTTTCTACTAAAACCACCTGAGTACAGATAAGAAAACCTGTTTAATTATCAGAATTTTTACATATATTACTATATTAAATTATTTTATGGCTTTAATGAGTAAAATATCATGCATACAAGCACGGCATTGCATGTAAATGCTACTGGATAATTGGCCTACAACCGGATAGCGAATAGTTCAAACCATTATCAGCCGGCACAGAATGTATTTATTTCATTTCAAATAGGTTTATAATCCCATTAGGACAACATATTACAAAAACACACACACACACACACACACACACACACGCACGCACGCACGCACACACACACACACACACACACACACACACACACACACACACACACACACATACTTGTACAAAGAAATATTAGAGGACTATGATTTATACCCGCTTTTCGAGGACCCTATCTAAATGTGGTCTGAGAAGATTGAATTGACATAGAGTGGAATTTATATCCGATATGAACAGGCTATGCTAAAGAAATTCTACATACACCTCATAGGTTAGTAGGAAAACTAAATGAGGACCTGTCACGTTTTGATATTCTTCTGAGGACCACCAAATGAGGACCTCAATTTGCATATTTTACACAATTCCAAATCAAATATCGTTATGAGGACTTTTACTAAAAGTCAATTCGAGGACTTACACTTTTTGCACAACTTCACGTCATACATTGGATATGAGGACTTATTTGTGTAAGTAATTGGAGGACTTGTTTACACAATTCCAAATCAAATATCGTTATGAGGACTGTTACTAAAAGTCAATTCGAGGACTAACA
>NW_026862344.1:0-19060 GCF_026571515.1 Ruditapes philippinarum | reverse complement strand
AACTAGTTTTATTTATGACAACATATTTTAGTTTTAAATAAGCACGTATACCTGTACGCTAGTGAATTGTTAATATATGAAAACTATAAGTTATATTAGCTGTATCGTAGTAATGTTATTGAGTCAACACAATTTTTAACAAATTTACATGTATGAAGACAGTAAGTTACATTACATTCAGTTTAAAGTAAATCGTTCATTCATTCACTGACGCAATCACTTTATATTCATTCATCCATGCATTATTCATTCATTCATTCCAGTTTAAACCAGGTACGGATATTAATACGTTAATATACGTACCTGTTTAAACAAACAATAAATATCTGCAAAGAGCTTAATTTACTCGTTCGATGTTCCTTTCTTCCTTATTCTTTCATTCATTTATTCCTTCATTCTTCTATAAAACGGAGCTTTTTAAAATAAATCTAGACTTAAACAAAGTCTTGCGACATATTAGATAACATAAACAACAAAAATGTTTAAAACAATGGAAACACATTTAGAAACAGGACTGTTGGTACGTATATTTTGTAGAGCTTATTATTTTGTCTTATCAATAATTCAAGTAAGAAGCAAAAACAAAACAAAACAAAAAACACACGAAAAAACTGACCATCCATTGTTATTTTATCTACATATTTTCTTATTTACCGCTCACAGCATACTTAATTTAGTGTCCATCTGGTATATTGAACATATAGACATGAAGTAAAACTCACTTACTTTCACCGTTTCCAGAATAAAGCTGCTGCCCCTTGGCCAAAACACATCTTGAAAGTATCCAAACATAAGTACACAACTTTACATCCATCTTAACAGATCATAAGAAATTTTATGGTAAAAAAAAATGACACGTGCGGTTATATCACCGTCCTATTGTACAGACTGGTAAGTTAACAAGTGCATCCTGTATACCGGTGATACGCTGCTGTAAGTTGATCTAGAAATGGTTACTTAAAGCAGCACGTTTTCATCATATTCATGACTAGGGGGCAGAGGACGTGGGTTGGGTGGTGTGTCGAAGGGCATGTAAAGAAGTTTTTTTCGCCTATCGGGATGCTCTTTAGTTTTGATTGCATTTTCCACGAGTCATGTGAGAATGCTGCGGATTTGGTGCGGCGGTCTGGAAATAAGAGCTTTTTAATCTACCGTGAGGCTTTGAGGCTTTTTGGTGTAACTGCAATTTCACTGAGGCGCTATTAAGTTGTTTGTTTGTTTGTTGTTGTTGTGTTGTTTTTTTTCTTTCTGTTTTTTTTTTTGTTTTTTGTTTTTTTTTTGTTTTTTTTTTTTTTTTCTTGTTTTTTTTTTTGTTATTGTTGTTGTTTTTTTAAACAAAATAAAAATTATTCTTATATCTTTACCAGCTTTCGTTTAAAACAGTGGTTAATTGGAAGATCATTGCAGTCTGTGCTGGGATTCGAACCGCCTCATTATCTACTGTTACACACGGAAACCCATGATCATGACTCTTTAGTAAAAGTAAGTCATCTTACTTTCTTTAACATTTAGCCTACTGTCAGTGCCAGTGAACACTAAGATAATGGTTAACTTAGCTATTCAGTCAGTATTTTGAAACTTTCCCTTAAAAATGTCCGATGATTGTTTGTCCACGCTGAAATATGCGCAAGTCTATTTAAGATATGAGCCGCGTCATGACAAAACCAACATAACGGGTTTGCGACCAGCATGGATCCAGACCAGCCTGCGCATCCGCGCAGTCTGATCAGGATCCATGCTGTTCGCTATCAGTTTCTCTACTTGTAATAGGGTTTGTAATATCTGGGTTGAGAGGCAGACACCTTAACCACTAGGCCACCGCTCCCCTTAAATATCATCCGTAGGAAGCATATATAGTATTGAATGTGAAATTATATCATAAAGGTAGCAACAATTTTTGAATTTCATATGGAAACTTCATTTTATTTGTAGACCTTTTTCAGATAGCTATAATCTGAAATCTATATTTTAAGTCTGGAGAAGACACGTGTATCTTAAAATTTAAACCTAAAAATCATTCTCCAGAAGCTACCAATTAATAAGCAGATTTCACTTTTTTTCGTCAAGGCGGAGGACTCCAGACTTCATGTAGGAAGGGGTTAATTTTGTTGTTGCTGAAATTTTTTCTTTCAAAATTAAGTATACCTTGCCGAAAATTTCTGGATTCGTGCCTGTTGTAAACTCTGTTTGACATGTATGCAGATGATGTAAATTAAATAGATATTAACCGCAACTTAAATTATTAATATATGACATGGTGTTTACATTTCTAACAAGGAAGGACGTTATATGAGCCGCGTCATGACAAAACCAACATAATGGGTTTGCGACCAGCATGGATACAGACCAGCCTGCGCATCCGCGCAGTCTGATCAGGATCCATGCTGTTCGCTTACAGACCCTATAACAAGTAGAGAAACTGAAAGCGAACAGCATGGATCCTGATCAGACTGCGCGGATGCGCAGGCTGGTCTGGATCCATGCTGGTCGCAAACCCATTATGTTGGTTTTGTCACGACGCGGCTCATATATAAAACAAATATTAATAACAGGATCTGATAAAGTTTCACGGGACAATGTTTGGTCAGCCTTGGTGAAGTAGTATTTGCTCGCATATCTCAACCGGTAAGAGCGCAAGATATGTTATCTCGACACTGTGGCTTCGATTCCCGGGCTGGCCAACTAAAATTACTAATCAGTTTTATGGACGATACTTTAAATCGAGGTCCCGTGTATAAGCACTTATACACTTGACACGTTAAAGAATCAGGAGAAATTTCTAGAACTTGGGAATATGTCTGTAGCTGTATCTTGCAATATCCTCCAAAATATAAAATGACTAATACTCTTATAGAGGGCTCGTCGAAATAGGCAACCGGTGTCGAGTATAAATATACTCAAATATACACACATATCTTTAACGTGTTTAAGTAGACTACATTATTTCACAGACACAAGGGGTCAGACCCAACATGTAAATGTGATATATTTCTTTCGGAGGCTCTACCGCAGTTTCTTTTTTGCCGTGTTACGTGAACTTTAAAGGTTCTATTTTCCCTTTTTTTTAAATTGAAGAGGGTCGGTCGGTGTTTTTCTGTGAAATCCCATTCTTAAAATAAATAGAATCGTTGATAAATCATGGGTTCGAGCACTACTATGGTCAAGACCATGTTTCTTCATGTGACACCAGTACTGGTTGGTTCCAGGAAGCGGACTCGAGAGTGATTAATATAAGTTGCAAGAACTTGTTTCGCAATCGAGCTAAAATACAATGTAAATATGTTTAAACCTACGGATGATTAACGTACTTTGTACCTCGATCTTTAAAATATCGTTGACCTAAACTTAATTACTTCATTGTAGTTATGGTGATAATAATAACAGCAAGAGCTGTGATAAGAACAAATAACATATGTACATCATACATAATTATGCCTTATAAAAACTTGTCAAATAGACACTTTCTATTTTCGTCCTACTAATTTAAGGCATGTTAACGTACCCATTAGATGCATGTTCACATGTTAAAAGAAAATGGTGCTTCGCAAAACTTCACATCCATATATTAAACATGCTCTAATATATTGTTGATCACGAGTGTTTTAATCAAAAGTGACACTTG
The DNA here is from genome assembly GCF_026571515.1 of Ruditapes philippinarum. Lineage (NCBI taxonomy): Eukaryota > Metazoa > Mollusca > Bivalvia > Venerida > Veneridae > Ruditapes > Ruditapes philippinarum. The sequence continues at coordinate 15,438 of NW_026862344.1, read as the reverse complement.
TGATGGCCACGATCCGCAAGACTGGTACATCCTGGTATATGATTTATACTACCTGTTCGATTTCATACTTTTATTAGTGGTTGTGGTGATTTTGTAATTTTGTAGTTTTTTTTTTGTTGTTGATTTTTGTTGTTCTTGTTGTTGTTCTTGTTGTTGTTGTTGTTGTTGTCGTCGTTGTTGTTGCTGCTGCTGTTGTCTTCGTTGTTCTTGTAACTGTTGGTTTGGTGTTGTTGTTGCTGCTGCTGTTGTTGTTGTTTTGTTGTTGTTGTTTTTTGTTGTTATTGTTGTTGTTGTTCAAAATAAATAGATGAGTGTACGGTATGGTATGAATGCATTAAACATTGACACCATCCCCCCTGACCTCTTCATTTACTTTGTCTGTCACCTTTGGATACATTTGACAAGAATTGACGTTACTATGACAACTAGTTTTATTTATGACAACATATTTTAGTTTTAAATAAGCACGTATACCTGTACGCTAGTGAATTGTTAATATATGAAAACTATAAGTTATATTAGGTGTATATCGTAGTAATGTTATTGAGTTAATACCTTTCCGGTGTTTACAGTTTAATGTAAATTGGCTAACTTGTAATCCAATCGCTACACTGAGATAACGTATAGTCACTGGTTGACCTGGTTTGCACAAAAGAACACGTGCTTATGTTTGTGACACTGTTTGTGAGCAGTTGACCTAGCAATGAATGAAAAAGGTGTGGCTAAATGTTCCGCTACGAAAAACCGGAAAGGTCATATCAACAAATTTACATGTATGAAGACATTACGTTGGTTGAATTTGCTGGAAGATAAAGTTAAATCAATCATTCATTCACTCACTGACGCAATCACTTAATATTCATTTATTATTTATTTATTCATTCAGCTTAAGTAAAACAATGACTGCGTTCGTATAGCTTCGTGATGTTTTCATTCATTCATTCATTCATTCATTCATTCATTCATTCATTCATTCATTCATTCATTCATTCATTTATTATTCATTCATTCACTCGCTCATTATTCACTCATTTATTCATACATTCATTTACAAATTAATTCATTCATTCATTCATTCACTTTTTCACTCTTTCGTTGTTCCTTTCTTCCCTCTTTCATTCCTTCATTCCTCTATAAACGGAGCTTTTTTTTAATAAAATTCACGTTAGATTTAAACATATTTGATAATATAAACAACAACAGAACTGTTTAAAATAAAAGAAAACCAGGAATCAAATACATTAAGAATCAGGACTGTTGGTATCTAAAATTTTGTAAAGATTATTTTTGTCGTTTTTTAATGCGAGTCTGACCATCCATTGTTACTTTATCTACATAGTTTCTACTTAATCGCTCACATCATGCTTTATTTAGTGTCCATCTGGTATATTGAACATATAAACATGAAGTAAAACTCACTTACTTTCACCGTTCCCAGAATAAAGCTGCTGCCCCTTGGCCAAAACACATCTTGAAATTATCCAAACATAAAACACTGTACACATCTTTACATCCATCTTAACAGATCATAAGAAATTTTATGGTAAAAAAAAATGACACGTGCGGTAATATCACCGTCCTATTGTACAGACTGGTAAGTTAACAAGTGCATCCTGTATACCGGTGATACGCTGCTGTAAGTTGATCTAGAAATGGTTGCTTAAAGCTGCACGTTTCCATCATATTCGTGACTGCGGGATAGGAGACAGAGGGCTTGGGTTGAATGGTGTGTCGAAGGAAGTTTTTTTCGCCTTTCGATGGTCTTTTATTATTAGTTTTAGTGCATTTTCCAAGGGTCAGGTGAGAAAGCTGCGGATTTGGTGCGGTGGTCTGGAAAAAAGAGCTTTTTAATCTACCGAGAGGCTTTTGGTTTAACTGCAATTCCACTGAGGCGCTATTTAGTTGTTTGGTTTTCTTTTCTTTTTTTTTTCTTTTCTTTTTTTTTTTTTTTTTTTGGGGGGGGGTGTTTTTTTTTGTTTTTTTTGTTGTTGCTATTTTTGTTGTTGTTATTTTGTTGTTGTTTTTTGTTTTTGTTGTTGTTAGTGTGGTGGTGTTGTTGTTTATTTAAACAAAATAAAAATGATTCTATAATGTCTTTACTAATTTTTATTAAAACAGTGGTTGACTGGGAGATTATTGCAGTCTGTGCTGGGATTCGAACCGCCTCATGATCTATTGTTACATATGAAAGCCCATGATCACGACTCTTTAGAAAAAAATAGGTCATCTTACTTTCTTTAACATTTAGCATCCTGTCAGTGCCAGTGAACACTAAGATCATGGTTAACTTAGCTATTCAGTCAGTATTTTGAAACTTTCCCTTAAATGTCGGATGGTTGTTTGTCCACGCTGAAATATGCGCAAGTCTATTTAAGATATGAGCCGCGTCATGACAAAACCAACGTAATGCGTTTGCGACCAGCATGTATCCAGACCAGCCTGCGCATCCGCGCAGTCTGATCAGGATCCATGCTGTTCGCTATCGGTTTCTCTACTTGTTATATGGTTCGTAAGCGAACAGCATGGATCCTGATCAGACTGCGCGGATGCGCAGGCTGGTCTGGATCCATACTGGTCGCAAAACGCACTATGTTGGTTTTGTCGTGACGCGGCTCATATTGTGCGAGGTAAGTGTTTATGGTATTTCCAGAAGTTTTCAACGATTCTATTTATTTTTAGAATGTGATTTCACAGAAAAACACCGACCGACCCTCTTCAATTTTTTAACAGGGAAAATAGACATACACATACAGAAAGACGCGCTAATTCTAGCAGTTTCTCCTGATACTTTAACGTGTCAAGTGTTTAAGCATTTATACACGGGACCTCGATTTAAAGTATCGCCCATAAGACTGATTAGTGATCTTAGTTGGCCAGCCCGGGAATCGAAGCCACAATGTCGAGATTACATATCTCGCGCTCTAACCGCTTATGATATGCTAGATATGCAAGCTGGCAAATACTACTTCACCAAGTCTGAATAAACATTGTCCTGTGAAACTTTATCATCAGATCCTGTTATTAATATTTGTTTTATATATAACGTCCTTCCTTGTTAGAAATGTAAACACCATGTCATATATTAATAATTTAAGTTAAGGTGCGGTTAATATCTATTTAATTTACATCATCTGCATACATGTCAAACAGAGTGTACAATAGACACGAATCCAGAAATTTCCGGTTAGGTATACTTTAATTTGAAAGCAAAAATTCAGCAACAACAAAATTAACCCCTTCCTATGGGGAGTCTGGAGTCCTCCGCCTGGACGAAAAAAATGAAATCTGCTTATTAATTGGTAGCTTCTGGAGATTGAATTTTAGGTTTAAATTTTAAGATAGACGTGCCTTCTCCACACTAAAAATATATTATAGAGGATCTCTGAAAAGGGTTTACAAATAAAATGAAGTTTCCGTATGAAAATCAAAATACTACTTTTTTTTTAAAATGTTGATACCTTTCTAACAAATCGTTTCACATTCAATACTATGGAAACTATCATCTCCCATGTTCTAAGACAATTATGACAACTTCTTAAACGACATATTTCGGCTAATGGAAAAAATATTAATCTCTGAGGCATAATGTGTCTTTAAGAATTATTTTTCTGTTATGCCCCGGTCACATATTCACGGATATCATAATGCCACGGAAGAGCTACGGTCTAATCGTTCACGGATTACTACGGAAATGTGAAATTCCGTAGTCCGCTACGGTTCCAGTACGGACACACAACGGTATGAGTACGAAGTCCGACGGATTTACCACCAAAGTGCCCCGGAGAGACACGGATTGCTACGGACCGAAACGGTTTAATACGGAGCGACACGAATCAGACGGACGCACTACGGATACACTACGGTTCTGCTACGGTATAAGCCACGGTTAGTACGAATAAGTACGCGGTCTGATACGGAAAAGAACGTTTTATACGGAGAAAGAACGAATTGCCACGGATCTATACGGACTTAATACATCCTTCAACAACCTCTTGCTTGCTCATTTTCAAAATGCCTCAAAAAAAAGAACACCTAGAAAACGAATTGTAGCGTTCAATGATTTTGGCGCTGAGGATTCAGCCTAATCGCGTCCGAACCCCGAGACACATCAGGTCCAATTAAAAGTGAATTTCTTTGAAGGGACGCTGGATCCTCAACAAGTTCGACCATGAGAGCTCATACTAAAACATGAAGGGGTCTTCGTAAAAGCCCATCTCTAGTCCACCATCTCGTCTGTCTTTCTAATACCTGATTAGATATGGACTAGTAATCATTAATGAAAAATGCTGATCAATACTGCTTCTCTTTTAATTTTTAAGATTTGCTGTTTTATCTTAAAATTACATTAATTATCGTGATGTTTATGTAAAAAGCTTGTTAATTAATCTTATTATCACTCAAGGGCCAGTGTCCGAGGCTTATGAGACACTTCGTTTTATGTACATATTTACTCCATTTTTACGATCCAATGTTTGTAAAATATGTAACATTAAATGTTATGTAATTATATTTCTTATGAATTTTAGTACGATATTAATATAAATTTACTTCTATGCATGTCATCAAGCAACTCGACCACTGCCTCCCCATTCTGAGCCATTTCAATATAAAGTTGCAGCCAGTAAATGACAATTATCATTTATTAAATGTTTGTGCAAATACATATGTCTGTTTTTACCAAGAAGGTAGTATTTATACAGTTGAAAAAGTACATGATACTTAATTCGTCCGTACTAAACAGTGGTGGGCCGTACCATTCCGTACCGTTTCGCGTTGCAACGCAATAAACCGTATAAGACCGTGCTAATCCTTGCCTCTCCGTAGTACAACGTATTACGATCGTGGCTTTCTGTGGCAATGCCGTATTAATCCGTATTAAACCGTAGCTAATACGTAGGGTAACCGTACAAATACGTAGTTCTCCGTACCAAACCGTGGAAATCCTTGACAAGTTGGTGGACTACGAATCAGTACGGACTATTACGGTTTTCGTACGGACCAGTACGAATCAGTACGGATTAATACGGACTAGTAGGGATACGCTACGGTTGATTTTTCCGTAGCAAATTTTTGTGCATGTTCAAAAATTGTCAAGGATCGCTACGGATATACAAGGACTACTACGATTGATTACGGTTTCAATACGGAGAGCTACTGACCAGTACGGGTAGCTACGGACGATGCCGGAATTAATCCGTGGCTCTTCCGTGGGCGTATTCCGTGAATATGTGACCGGGGTATTAGATTATTTAGGCACCATCCACTGCAATACAATACAAGCAAAGCACGAGAGTAATCTACGCTCGAAACATGACAATTATCTTCCGTTTTTTTTTAGCTTTAATGGCGAGTAAGGGACAATCATTACATATCTATTTATATACTGAGACTGAACTGATTCTTAAATTAAATGAGCATTACGTCTCAGAAATTAATATTATTGTTCCTTCTGCCGATAGGACAAATACATGCTTTATAATTTTGTAATAATGGATTTAGAACAAGTGATATGATTCTCACCTGAAAAAAAATATTGAATGTGAAATAGTTTGTTATAGGGTAGCAAATTGTTAACAAAGAAATATTTTGACTTCCATGCGAAATACTAAATCACAATAACTGTACTCATTGCCAAAACGCAAAAAGGCGAATTGCCTAAGCTATTTGGCCACTGGTTAACTGTTTTTTTGGAAGCAATAACAGAACACAAAAAAAGGAAAATTATATCATTTGTAAGTCTTAATGGGCCTTTAAAGCGCGAAGAAACATTTTGCAATATATTTTATGCTCATCAGTTATAATGTAATGAAAATACAATGTTTTTTATGAAACTTAAGAAAATTGTACAAAATGTAACAATTAAAGAAAAACGTTAGAGAGATCTTACAATTTTTCCATAGTGACGTAATTAAAACAATAATATGTTGTTAAACTTAACTCTATACACACTTTTCATAGTACGGTAAAAAATTAGGTGTCCCGTATTTTGATCCTTGACAGTGAAATATTACATAATGGCAATAAACATCTTGGCAGAAATGACAGATAATAGTGTGTACCCATTTATGTATTGTTTTTAGAGGTTAAATATTGACATTTGTGTCTAGTTAAATGTGTAAAATTTTGTCAAAAAATGGCATTTATTGGTTTAAGATCGAACGAGGAAAAAATGAAAAATCTATGTCGAATGATTTCAAAAATCTATGTCAAAGGAATTAGACATGCCTTTTTTAGACAATCAGAAAGTTAAAAAGATCAAGGACAAATCAAAGTTTCAAACTCATGTAACGCGGAGTTTTGGGACGTCAAGTGCTTAAATTTTGCTCTTTTTTTGCATTTCATTAATTAAACTTGTTCTTTCAAAATCAAGAAAATACTTTCATGAAAGGTATTAACAAGTAAGATAAAGATAAGATAAGATAAATTGTTTATTATAGTGACATATGCAATGAACATTTATACAGTACAATACATTTTAACAAAGAGTTTTGCACCCTGCCCAATGGACCTATTAGTCTCCTTTTATAATAAATAACATTAATCATATAACTTTACATGATATGACAGATAACGTGAGGGAAATGGTTATGGTAAAACAACACCGAATTATAAATATGAAAGTATGCACAGACTAGTATAACAAAAAATTAAGTGAGACATAATTTTTGTTGAAATGCAAAACCTAAATTATTTTCATAATTTAAGAGTAAAGTATACTTCGTCTAAACAAGTAAACTTTCATTATATATTTGGCTGTCTTTCTTATGTGATCAGTCATCAACACACTTACTTTTTCAGAAATGGTTATATTCATGTCCTGAACACAGTCAACATTAACAAACATATCGTTTCTTATGTATGGAACGCCATAGCTGCCTCATATTATTACATTCTCTTGCCCAGAAAGCGTCTTATTGTGTCAAATAAAAGCGTTGTAATGCCATTGTAATTTGTCGACTTGTCTAAACATTGCCTTATTATACCTAACAGAAGTCTTGTCTCTTTAAAATGTGATGTTGACTTGTGTTAAAATTGTTTAATTATTTCAAACAGTAGTGTTATCATGTCAAAAATGTCGTTTTGGCTTGTCTCAAAGGTGTCATATTATGTCAACTAGTCTGGCTATTTGGTCAAATTGTGGAGCTGTTTTTTCAAAAGACTGTCTGATCATTTGAAACAGTAGTGTTCTCTTGTCAAAATTTGGTGTTGAATTTTAAAAGCACAGCTTTATTTTATCAAAATGCCCATGTTATTTTGTCAAAATACGGGTGTTTAAATGTCTAAACATTGTCTTATTGTGTCAAACAACTGTGTTAATTTGCCAAACGTACACTACTGAATTGTCTTTTAATATAAAATATTCGAATTATCTTGCCGAAATGGGGTGTTGACTGGGCTTAAATCATGCCTTATTATGATAAAACTGTATGCTATTTAGTCAAAAAATCAGTTTTGACTGGTTAAAACTCAGTCTTATAAAGTCAAAAAAATGCGGTATCTTGTCGAAATGTGGTAATGACTTGTCTAAACACTTTCTTATAATGTAAAACTGAAGTGTTATATTGTCGAAATTTGATGTTTTCTTGTAAAACACAGAAACAGTCTTATTATGTCTAATAATTGTGCAAATTTCTTCAAATTTAGTTCTGAGAAAGCGCTATCTGATTTTGCTAAACTGTCCCGTTATCTTTTTTGCTCTATCTTTGATCGCTCCGCGCGTGCTCTAGTCACGTGATACTAAATTTTGACAACATCGCAGCTGGAAAGGATAACACGATTATCTGACATAATGAGACGGCATTTAGACATGTTAATGTCATTAACTGGCAAGTCAACGCCACTGTATTACATAATGATACCGTGTTTCAAAAAGTAAACACCACATTTGAAAAGGAAAAAAAGATACTTCGCCATAAAAGGACGATGTTTAGTAAAAATAACACCGAACCTTGACAAAATAAAATGACACTTTGACAAAAAGATAGTAATTTTAGACAAGTTATCACCACGTTTCGACAAGATTTTATGACTATTTGGCATAATTAGACGAAGATAGACAAGTTGAATCTGCATTTGGACATAATAGCATGGCAGTTTGACAAATTAAAATAGCGTTTTAACAGTTCATAACCATAATTTCTAAAGATACCACCATTATTTCACATAATAAGACGGTGTTTAGGCCGGCTAACATAAAGTTTGGATAAAATAGCATGGCGATCTGAGAAAATAAGGCAGTGTTTAGACATGTCAATACCATCTTTCGACAATACTGTTTGATAAAATAAAATAACGTTTACACAAACAAACAAAATTTATTGGCAAGTCAACAGTAGTATTTCACATAATAAGTATACTTTTAGACAGGATAACAACAGCTTTAGACAAGACAGCATGATGTTTTGGCACAATAAGACAGAATAACACCACCTCATACAAAGCAACAAAACAGTTTGACAAAACAGGACAGCATTCAGCCAGGTCAATATAACGGTTGAACAAGATATCACTACTAGCCGACATAACAAGACACGAGTTTAACAAGTTGACACCAAGTTTCGATAAGATAACACTACTGTTTCACATAATAAGACAATTTCTAGACAATACACCACCGCAGTTGGACAAGACAGCATGCTATTTTGACATGAAAGACATTCTTTAAGCAAGATCACACCGAATTTGAACACAATGACATGGCCGTCTGACAAAATATGGCGGTGTTTAGACAAGTCAATATCACATTTGGACAAGACAAAACGACAGTATAACATAATACAACAGTGTCATAACATACCAGGATAACATTTGGACAAGATGACACTCCTGTTTCACATGATAAGACAATTTCAAGACAATTCAACCCCACATTTAAACAAGTCTTTGTTCAGACATAATGAAATCTTAATTCGAAAAGATGGCGTGCATGTTAGACATATTAAGACTTCCATTCGGCATGTTAGCATCGGATTTGCACATGATAACATGACGTTTTGAATTAATAAGACAGTGTTAAGACAAGTCAGCACTACGTTTTGACAAGATAAAATTAATATTTGACCTTATAATACTTCGTTAAGACAGGTTCACATTAAATGTTGGGAAGCCAGCACTTCTATTATACATAATAAAACGCTTTTAGGGAAAAATAAAACGGAATGTAACAACATGAGGCAGCTATGGCGTTCCTTAATATGTGTCTATAAATATTACATGATATCATCCTCTACTTCATTTCTTTCACAAAAACGACAAATTCTGTCTCCTCTGGTTCTCCAACGAAACGCCCAGTCTCAATACGTATAGGTAAAATGCCAAATCTGAACTGACATAAAAGTGACCGTTCATGTTTTCTTAAATTAAGTGAAACGTAATCTTCCTTATCAAAGGTATCTTTAAACAGTTTATATGTACGAAGTTTCCTACATGATTGCAAATCTGTCTGCCATTTATTACAGTACAGGTCTCGTATTTTATCTCTAGCAGTAGACAGACTAACTGTTGTTAAATCTGTAAAGTGCTGTTCTAAATTAAGATCACTAAAAATCTTTTTTTATATTTGAAGACCAATTTTCACATGTATTGCATTTACCGTAATCATATAAGAACACTTTTTTGGTTAGTCTATCATCCGGCATTGATAACAACCTGTTCCAGAATCGTATTATAGGCAGTTTCTGTCTGAACACACTTGGTAGCCATCCTGAATCTCCATACATTGCTACAATTGGTTCAAATCAATGTACACCAAAAAGTATCTAAGCGCGCGGTGATAGACGTTATCAACACATTGGTACGATCCGAAGCCCCACGAGGAGTCGCCATACTCCAATATCGGACTCACACAACAGCCTACCAGTTTTTCAAATGTGTTCTTTCAAGTATCTTTTAGGTTGTGAATTTTACAGATTATGCTCCCTAAAGCTCTTCCAGCATCTTTAGATAGGGATTCACTATTAAGATTAAAATTCATTTTCTCATCAAAAACTATGCCCCAGATATTTATAATGATCAACGGTCTCTAGAACATTTTCACCAACTCTGAAAATAAATTGTAGGTCCTCTACGAAAATGGACACATTTGGACTTATTAGTATTTAGTAAGACGCGCCACCGTTTGCACCATTCATGTGCAACATCAAGCATACGCTGCAAATTTATTTCTGAGTCTGAGATCAGCGCTATGTCATCCGCGTAGAATAATGTAGATACCATCATAGAACCAACGTTAATTCCAAGCCCAAGACTATTAATTTCGTGAATGAGGTCATTTGCAAACACGGACCAAAGCGTCGGCGACAGCGTACACCCCTGCTTTAATCCAGTAGTACAATCGAACCAATCAGTGTGGACGAAAGAATTTGGTAATCCGCTATTATTTATGCGAACACAAGCCGATGCACTAGCATATATGTTTTTAATAGAATTATAAACTCTCCCATCGACATTGTTAAGTAACAGTTTATACAAAAGTAAAGTCTCTATCAACAAAATCAAAGCACTTTCTTAAGTCTATAAAAGCAGTGAATGTGTTTTTGTTGTTACGTATAGTGCTATTTAGTGTAAAAATATGATCTTCACAAGACCTGCCTTTTCGAAAACCATTCTGTTCATCGGCCATAAGATTGTTTGATTCCATGTATGCAGAAACACGTTTGTTAATAAACGCAGTATATAATTTGTTAACGCAAGACAGTAGACTGATTCCTCTATAATGTAAGGGTATCCGTTTATCAGAATTGGGAAAATAATCGGTTTACGCCAAATTGATGGGACAATGCTACATTCAAATATCAATTGAAAAAGTTCCTTCAACACCGCAATGACTGCTGGAAATGTCAATACATCATACAGAATACGGTCAAATCCCTGAGCTGACCCACTTTTAGCTGTCATAATAATGCTGAAGATTTCTTCAATTGGAATATTTCGGTTCATTAATGCATTCGGGGTATATAACGGATCCTCATTTCTACGCTCTATCATGTCCTTATGATTTAAGCACTGCCTGTTATGTATATCATCAAAATTACCAGTATCTGTACCGTTATATAATTTCTCAAAATCCGATTTCCATCTATTCAAAACTTCATGCTCATTTCTGATAGGAGATCCATTTTCATCAATAATTTCTATCGGTATAGAGGAGTACGTCCTTTCGAGGCCCTAAACTTTTAATCTTTTGCCAGAAGTCATTCGGGTTAGAAGTCGATATTTCTTCAATCTCGATCGCCTTTGCATACCTATACGCTCGTTCACATTGTCTCAGGACTTTATCAAAATCATTACGTGCACCGATATATTCGATCTGCAATGTCTGTCTATAACGGTTATTTTGATCACATTTTAAAAATGCCCTTTCCTTTGTATTCATATTATACCACAGGGACTGGAGTTCATCATTCCAATATGGTTTTAAGTGCTCTCGTCGCCTTTGTGTTCTACTAGATGCGTTTATTTGCGGAATTTTGTCGTGCATTTCTCGAGTAATCAGTTTGCATATGTGTCAATTTCACTCTGCGTTTCTCTGCAACTCTCGATGCGATCAATCATATTGAAAATGGCAAACTTAACCATATCGCTATCCATGAAATCGTTAGGTATTTGTTTAAGCTTAAAACGTGGCTGTTTTGAAGTCTGGTCTATATTGGCATGTGTTTCACAATCAAAAGTCTGTTATACCAAGGTCAAATTCTCCCAACAGCACCGAGTGATCTGGTAAGCGTGACCGTTCACCAATTAATCCGTGTAAATTATTTTTCTCTACAATTTCATTGATTGTTAATACTGTGAACGATTTACAATGTACAAAAATGTCCTGAGGAACGCACCGCCCGTCCGTTCACCGAAATGGAAGTGTAGTTGTCATGTGAAAATCTATTGTTTAAGACGCAGAATTTTGTGTCATTTAAGAATTCAATCAACGAATGGCCATGCTGGTTAACTTTTTTATCTAAAACAACACGTGGCGGAATAGAGTCACAATCTTCTAGATCGTCAGAGAGACTACCAATAACTTATTCTTGCATTAAAATCGGCTCCAATAAACATAAAATTACCATTTTCATAAGTATTAAAGCTAGTAGGTGCGCGAAAAATGACTGGCTATCACGTCCCCATACAGAGTTTTCAGTGGGTAGGTAGCAAGTATTAACAAAGAATCAAATGAAAAAATTAATACTTCGTTTTTTTTACTTCTTATGATTTTATACAGTCGATATCGAATGCTTTCAACGCCAATTTCATTGACAAGTCAGAATGAAATAGTCATGCTGAAAAGGGGCCTCAATAAGTTTATGTTAGGAGAATCAAAGAAGTAAAGAATCATATGCGTACGAATTTATCTTAATAAAACATTAATTAATACGTACATTTATAATCATAGCTTGTTTGAAACCTAATATTAATTGCTATATATCTTTTTTTTTCTTCTTTTTTTAAATGTGGTATATACATGTATATACGTATATAATAATATACGGACGTAAATTTATATCTCTGCAAAAAATACGTCAGCAAATAAAGAGATCAACATGAACGTGAACTTTAACCGCTACATGCAATTAGGTATTTAAAGTTTTGATAAAGTACTTGCGCAATTATGATTGGAAAAAATTCAAATTGTTTAGTTTGTTTATTTCGGAACTAAGCACCGTGAGTTTTAAATTCAGTGACCAGACAGATGCTATTTTGTATTTTTTTAACCCGGACAATGCCCAACTCGTAATTTGACTGGGCAAACAATACCAATCAGGTATTTTGTTTACACTCGGGCAATATCAAGGCGGACAATACCCGTTTGTGTTTTTTTTTCTAAAATGATACAGATAATATGGAAAGACGAATATCCGTATTCACAGAATAAATTGACAAAAAAAATGAATTAAATTAAATTCCATAATTTCCATTTCATATTCCCACTCATATTCCTTACATGTTACCATCCGACCCAACCCCCTTTCTCTCCTCGGATGATTTCCTTCTCGTGTTCATGTTTGTCTTGGCGCAAAACGGTAGGTGACTTGCATCAAGACAGTAATTGAGTGGTGCGTACCTAGTATGTACCTAGTGTAAATAAACTAGTATGTACCTAGTGTAAATAAACTAGTATGTAACTAGTGTACTGTTCAGTGGCTGCGTGCCCGAGTGGTTAACGCGTCGGACTAGTAATCTATAAGGATTGGTGACCGCGTGGGTTCATACCCTGTCAGGGGCAACCCGTTGTTTCCTTGAGCAAGATACTTTACATTCATCGCTTACCACTGGTTGGTTCTAGGAATGGATTCGAGAGTGTTTCAATAAGCTTATAGCTTCCAACACAATCGTATTAAAATAAATTTGTATAAACAAACTAGTGTAAATAATTCTGTAATTAATTAAGATATTCTATTACAAATGAATATGTTAATTTAAACATGAAATTGACCTGACGTCAAGGTTTCACGACATTATTACAAACGTACCCCCCACTTATATGTTTATATGTAATCTGTGTTATGTAATCGTCTATGTAATCGTCTATTGAGGCACTAAATGCACCTTGCCATGTCGAGGACAGACCCTGTATATGTCAATAGTCATACCCTTAAAGGGTTGATTTTAAAGCACAAAGTGGTAATGTACTTCCGTGCAATTTCACCAGGTAAATGAGCCAAAAGTAGGTCACTGTACGGCGGCCAATGAGTATATCATGTACAGTAACCTGAGACAATATGGAAAGGAGGTTCCTAGCCATGAAAATGGCTTTGGTGCCAAGCATATGGCCAGTCTTTCGGGCCATCACTTCATGCTAGTGTCTCGCGCTCCCTAGCACGTTTCCTCGTCGTCTCTGCATACTATTTAGTGCCATTTCCCTCAGTTTCAGCCAGGATATCGCGACAGCTTGTCCGTAGAATACAAGTTTCGGTTGTTGTTGTTTTTTCGCCGTCCCAAGTTCTTCAAATCTTCTGGAAATGTCTTGTTCCTTCAATAAGACGTTCACGTACTGAGGGGAAGAAAGAAGATCTCTCATTTTACACAGTGTTAAATATAAAAAATAATGTGAGAAATTACAAGGTTTTGTATGTTAGTAGAGAAACAAAAATCTTTATATGTTTCCTATACATAAACAGCGGGCCTGCTTTGTTAGAAACATTCAATTTGTTCGTATATACGAGTATATGTTTTGTTTAGATTTTGCATTTTTGATTTGCTATAGATTATATTTAGATGCCACATGGCTTATCATACAAGACACATGTTTACTGACTTTATTATAAACAATTATTTATAACTGCTGATATTAAGAGTTGGATTAAGTGTTCAGGATATTGTACTAGGGTCAAAACTCTGGCGAATTGAATGCTACTGCATATTTTTTCCCTCAAGCCTTTTCCATTATATTTGACAATGAAGCTGACAGATAAATTAGGTCTATACGCATTTTTTCACAATACGCTTATTTAATTATGAGTAAAATTCAATTAATGTCAATAATATCTAGTCATTAAAAAGGAAAATACTCTGTGTGTATATAGAAAAGTTAATGTTAGGCTACATTTCCCCAGCTATTTAAATGGACTGCATTGATAGATGATGGAGCTGGAAATGTTTTTTTTAGATGTGTATATATTTGATATAGGGTCAGGACCAACAGCATGGGTACACATTTTTAGATCATTCCCTTACTCCGTTTTTCCAGAATAATCATTTTATTTTACAAAATGACCAAAAAATGAAAACGCTTTTTCATTTAAATATCAGGTTAAGAATAGCAAAAATGGGGGAATGAAGACACGTGAATTATAAAATGTGAACCCTAAAATGCATCGCAAGCCATCATTTAGTATTCAACCACTTAAGTAATATTAATCCGTGATTCGGCGAAAGCTAGACTATATCATTTAATTAACATCTACATCATACTGCTTAACAATCAATTTTGATTATGACTAGCAGGCGCGTTGTCAGGGAACTGTTAATAAAAGAAATTATTTATATGCAAATTTAAAATTAATGTTCTTGCATGCATGTGTTAAAGACTGAAATTTCCTATTAAATTGAATTTTAAATTGTATACACAAAAGCAGATACTTATGTAACAGAACATATGAATATAGCCCTGTGATGAAAGTGCATCATTAACCTTTATTTGTAAATATTTCTTCAGTCTGTGAGAGATCGACTTGAATTTAAAACCATAGTTTACATATAAGTCTAATATTTCGAGAATGATATACAGACACTTGCACTGTAAAATGTGCACCTTAAATGGGGTCCTACTAAACACTGCTAAGGACTGCTAAGGACCGCTAAGGACTGCTAAGGAGCCACAAAGGACTACTAAAGAGGCACAAAGGACCTTAAAATACCTCCTAGGCCATTCTTATATTACATGGTATTATTTTTAGTGAAAAAAAAATTATAATTTTAAGAAAAAAATGATTTTGGTGAAAATTT
>NW_026862343.1:0-100441 GCF_026571515.1 Ruditapes philippinarum | reverse complement strand
TAGAGACGGCGATGCTGGGGGTCCGGCGTAGTATGCGCAGTCAGTTCCAATATTGTTGTCCGAATCTTGTCGGGTAGAAGAAATTAGTAATCGCAAATTCGAATTCCTGAAGTCTACAAAATACAGAAATAAAACACAAATATCTTTCACATATTTTGTAATGAAAACTTAACAATGCAAAAACAGATCAATATCAGCAATTTTGTTTATGAAAGATCATAACCATGAAACTACTTACTGAGTTCTGAGGCATTCCTAAAAAAGATGATAACATGGGACACCTCTGCAAAATGCTCAAATTCCATTCCCCAATAAGAATAGCCACTTGCAGTATGAGCACAGTATATTTCATAAGTGACCTTATCGTTGTTGTCGCGGTTCCCATCAATTGCAAAGCTTGCAGCAAGTGGTCCATTCACGTGCACGTGTGTAGATTGCTGCCACGCATCAACAGCAGGAACAAAACGATCTGATACAAAAAACAATTTAAACACACTTTTGTTAATCCGGTTAGAATAAACATTTTTTAATTACAACAATGTTTAATTTTTAATATACAGCATTGTTGGAAACTTAAACATTTCCATAAACTTAACAAAAATGGAAGACTACCATTTATTCTACGATCTTTTCAAGAGAGGGTCACAAAATTTTGACCAAAAGTAAAATCCATATTCAAGATCAACTTTAGTATTTTAGTGTTGTTGTTTTTTTCCAGACAGAATGATGAACCACATTTCTTTCGTGGAGTTATTAAGGTAATTTTCACAAAATAAAATCAATGTCATTTATAAAATCTGAGATTTGTTCGACATATTAGCCAAATTCCGCGACCCTACTATAACCGCGTGCATTTTTTTCATGCACAAGCTGACACCTGAATTGCATCACCTACCGTCCGTTTCCTCCTTAGACGAAATCCAAAGTCTTTGACGGATTTGACCCAACATCATTGATAGGAAAGTGATTTGAAACTGGTAATATAAGTCCCCAATAATACATTAAATTTTCTTGTATCAATTAGATTCTGTATATCACAAATATGCCAATAGTTTTAAGAAAGGTCGTTTCACTTAAACAAGGTCGGCATAGTGTTCTGAATACGAGTAGTAGACACTAATACTCATACCTATAAGATTCGTATAAAACTTTTTCCTTAAAATACGTACAGCAGCGACATAGAGAAATGAAAAAAAACTGTCCCTCTATAAATAATTAGCAGTACATCATGATGCATCTCGACATCGCTTTTCTCAATATTTTGTTATCTCGATAAAATTTTGAAAGTCCCTATTTTCTTCCTTCCTTATCTATATTAGATATATTTGTACATCTCGAAATTTTTATATCGATATTTTCAGTATGTCGAAGTTAAATTTCAGCCCAATACTAGTAGTTATTTTGACACTATTATTCATTTTTATCTATACGTTTATATCGACATTTTGTTTTCCCGATATTTTTGACTGAAAGGATACGTACCATCATAATAAACGTTCCAATTGGATTCGGCTACTGTTGAAGGTGTCACCACCCCAGGAACATATGTTGTTAGTTCGCAAACGCCAGTGTTCGCATTGTGGTTAACAGACGTACATTCATCCGCACTACTACATAATATCGCACATTGTATTATGCTTGTGTTTAAGTGTTGCACTAATTTATCAGAATACCGTGTATTACTCGACGAGAGAGTAAACTGAGTGAACTTGTGGGGATGGACTGTTTTGAAAACAAAAATTGTGACAAATTCAAGGATCCAAATCCACCTCTTCTCAATAAACCACTGCATTGTATCGTTTTCAAATTCAAAGTTCTTTACTATAAAAGTAATACTTCTGCTTCGCAATCCTCCTTTCAACTGCAATAATTTCTTCTTTCAATCACTATATATTTAAAATCATGTACGTGTGACGAAATTTCGCAAATAAGAACGATTTTCTAATTTCAGCTGAAACGGTCAATATGTTAGTGATATTTGGAGCAAAGTTAATTACATCATATAATTTCGATTATTCAAATGAAACTATAGATACTATTGTTATCCGATTATATTTATTCGATACCTACTTGGCTTTTATTTACAATTAATATTCAACAGCAAAAGGTTTTTTTCAAGTGTTTGCATTCCAGTTTTATTTTTAATTTCAATTTCTTTTGATCAGGTGGAAATTTAAATAATACTTTGGATCATCCTTCCAATTACAGAATTATGTAAACATTTTATTTCCATATGTCACAATATGTATTGTACAACTGACGCAAGCAGATGTCTGTTCCCATTAAATTAACAAGTTATTTCTCAGTATTCCTTGCTTCACGTCAGTTCCGTTTTTTTTTTGTAAAAGCAAAATGTGTCCTCTAAATCACAAAAACATGAAGATTCTAAACATTTTATTTCAAATGTCAATTACAGCATATGAAATTACATTTACAATAAGAAGGTGAAGAAGCGGATTCAGGTCCGGATTTTTATGCTGCATCCCAGAGCACAGGTCCAAAGATTATCTTTTTAAGCTTGGCTTTAATATTTTAAAGTGACATAATTCCAATTTTTTCATTGTCAAGTTTAGCTTAAATAATTAGATATATTTACTTTTTAAATGTTGATCAACCAACAGTTGATATTAAAAAAAATATATTGGAATAAAAAAATAAATCTTCCTAAATTTTAAAAATACTGTCCAATTCTTTTATACTTGAATGTTATATGTAAATTCTGATGAATATTAACAGAAATGAAATTGGGTCATGTGAGTTATTGATCATAAATGCGAAGTAAATTCAAAATTGGAATCATGGCAAAATGTAAACTTATTTTGACTTTCACCTCTTACACTCGAATCTTTAATGTCAGTTTCATACTTATTGTTTTTGCGTACCGCCTTATCAAACATTTAATTGAAGTCATCTAGCTGTTAATATCCTCCATTGGACATGACCGAGTGACTCGATTTGATTGAAAACACTTGACAGAATGATAGTTATTTATACTGTAAAATGAGAGAATGCGTTATATTATAAAACGTCAGTTTAATAATAATGGTTATCATCGTTTTTTTGGGTCTATTTAGCGTGGCATTTCAAACATCCGTAATCTTCAATGCCGATATAGACTTTCTTGTAATTTTCTGGGTAGTGCATGCTTATTGTCCTGTTTGTTCCAGAGGACACCCTGGTTCATGAACATATCTGATGCACCGCTATGATCAATGTAATCACTGTTTTATGGGTATAATCGTCGGTAGGGCCATTTGAATTGCCCCCCGTATAATCATAAAATGAATATTGTGGGAGTCTTTGCTTTAATTTTAAACAGTAACCCAATAAAATAAATTCGTTTTTTTTCACCTTTCAAAGTGACATAATTTTTAAATTAGCCTAATCGATTTGCTCTGCTTTAAATATTGGCCAGTCGATACAAACTTAAAAAAAAAGAAAAAGAAACCAAACAAATAACCAACTTAAATAAACAAAACAAACAACAAGAACTGAGCTTTCAAGAGAATAGCGCCGGTATGTATTTTAGGCTTTATTAGGACCCGTCCTCCTTTCAGGCACTGGGTTACGGACTCCGATTATAGAGCCGGATCAGACTAGAACCTTCGAAGTGCATATTGGCTTGGATATATACCATTGGCAAGGAATAATCGTTCAGTAAATTAAATATTAATCTGAAATAGGAAAACAATTTAACTCACTACACAGTACCTCCAGACACTTGCAGAAATCATGTTCACAAAGAAGTAGCATATCGTTTTTGTGATGACTCTTACTTACGATTGAAAGATAATGCATCAGGCTATAGTAACTCTTGGCTGAATTTTGTTAACGCCATTTTTGTATAAAAAAGATTAAATCCATTACGCATTCCTAGTTACAAAAAAAACAACAAGAGATCAACAAAGGACTGTTTAGGCCCAATATGCCTGAAACAGGAATCAGAAAAGCATTGGCTAAAAAGAATTATTTAAACAACATGATGTCACCTAGGAACCAGTTTTTTGAAATAACATGTAAATAAACACCAGGTCGATACTGTTAAAGAAGATTTGAGTATACATTATTGTACATTGCATCCTAAGAGGCCAAATAAAATTACTTGTACAATGTTAGGAAAGAATACATGGACCGTTTTTGTAAGATCATATCAAACTCAGACCCACAGTTCTTGACCTTAAGATCAATATCTTTTTGTCTTCCAGGTTTTTTTTGTAACAATGGCAAAGAGAGATATGCATTAGTATTATCGAAAACTTTGTGTACAGAAAAGTACGGACGGACGGCGGCTGGACTTAGTGAACGGGCGCGCTGATTGGTTGACACTGCATGATACATTTGTATTATTATCATTTTTTATGTGGGGTTACGGCAATGAACGGTTTCAAACGCAATGGCCTCTTACGGTACTTGTATTGATTTTTCTTAATCATTTGGGCCCGGTTTACTAACATTTCGTAAGTTTTTCGTAGTAGTTTTGTAACTTTACTTTTACGTTTAAACTTACGTAAATTGTTAGTGTGTTTCACAAAACTTTTGCAAGTTTTTTTTAAAGTTAGGTTAAAATAGTTCGTAACTCTTTAATGAAGGTTTTAAGAATTATTCAATAAGGAGGCGTTAAGGAAATATCTGATAAAGTAATCTGATTTCTTTCAGACACTGCAAAATATAAACTAATATGGCTCACCTGAATATTAATACTCTCCATGACAAAGAACAAGTAATATTGTAAACTTTAGACTAAAGCAGAAAGAACATCTAAATCTAAAATTGATATCAAGTTCATATTTCTTTCTGAAAATAGTGAACATTTAAAAACAATACCGGTTGCTATTGCTGGTGGCAAACAACAGTTACAGATGAAGTAAGTGTAACATGTAATGTGCGTTTAATGGCTGATTTTTCTTTTTTAAAATTTATATCTATATTTTTCCTTTGCGTTACTAACGCAGTAAGTGCTCAATTTGCATATTTGAGTTATTGCCCTTGACTTAGAAAAAATTTACAATTTTCAACTCATGTCGCACGTAGATCAAAAAGTAATTGACCTAGATCCAAGAAAATTTACAGGAATGTTTATCAGTATGTGTTGTTGTGCACCTGGGGATTTCCGAGTGGATTTAGTTAGTTTTGTAGAGTTATCGCCCTTGACTTAGTAAAAGTCTACAATTTTCAATTTGTGTCGCATGTAACTCAAAAAGTATTTGACCTAGAGTCATGAAACTTTACAGGAATGTTCTTCTGCATGTGAAGTTGTAAACCTGGTGTTTCGCTTGTGGATTTATTCTGTTTTGTCAGTGTTATTGCCCGTGGCATAGCAATTTTTTTCAAATTCAACTTGTGTCGCACGTAGCTGAAAGCGTATTTGACCTAGGGTCATGAAACTTTACAGGAATGTTATCAGTATGTGAAGTACTACTGGGTATTTTCGTGTGGATTTATTAAGTGTTTGTAGAGTTATTGTCCTTGACTTAGTAAAAATTTGCAATTTTTAATTTGTGCCGTGCATAGCCCAAAATCTATTTAACCTAGTCATGAAACTTTACTGAAATGTTGGTCAGCATGTTTATACAGTTGTGCATCTAGGGTTTCGCTTGTGGATTTATCAAGTATTTGTAAAGTTACTGCCCTTGATATAGAAAACATCATTTCATTATGTTGTGTTTTTGTTTCCTGAGTGCTTGAGTTATAATCAACCAACTTTACAGGAATAATGGTCAACATCACTGTAAAGCTATGCTATATCACTGGGATTTCCCATGTGGAGTTTTTTGTCAGTTTTGTTAAGAGTTATTGCCCTTTACTTACTATAAATATGCAATTTTCAACTTGTTCATGCATAGCTTAAAAGTATTTGACCTGTAGGATAGAAATTTTACAAGAATATTGTTCAGCATGTTAACTTATGCACCTTAAGGTTCGCGTGTTGATTTATTCAGTATTCTTAAAGTTCTTGCCCTTTACTTAGTAAAAGATTTCTAGTTTTCAACTTGTGGCACATATAGCCAAAAAAGTATTTGACCTAGAGTCATAAGATTGACAATAAAGTGGAATGTGGGGGCCCCGTGTCCTATGGACACATTTCTAGTTTTGATAGGGTTAACTGTCGCATCAACACTGTATAGGTCAAGAGGCATCTTTTCAGCTTTACTGGTAAAGGAAGACCTCGAGTGAGCTTGGCATGTCATTTCAGAAGAACCGCCGACGTTCCGTATGCTAGAAATGTAATTTAAATATATTTAGAAAAAGCTTTGGTTGCCATCTTGTTCAGTATAATAAGTAGGCAAAGACGTTCAGTATTTTATAATTTTCCACCAAGAGCATTAAATAAGTTTCATCAGTCTGCTTAGCTGTTTAAAAGATACTGTTCACCTAATTTCAAATCCAAGGGCCATTTTGTTCAATGACATGATATATTTTGATCTCTGTTGTTAGAATAATTCATTTCCTTGGAGATCAGATATCTCCTCAAGAACGTGTTAAATACGATTTTGATAATATATATGGCACATGTTTGACGAGTAACACATGAATTTAACAGTACTAAATTCCGAATTGCCAAACATAGGCCATCTGTACTATATATAGTAAGTAAACAATTTTAAGGCTAAATGAGACTTTGAAAATAAGTTATGGCCTACAAGGGCAATCAGTGAACAAAATACTTCACATTGCTAATGGCAGGTGATATCAAAGAGACAGAATCTATATTTGACAATTTATTTTTTTAGGCTTAATTGACAATAGAACCAACACAATTGACAAGTTTTATGTCTAAAAAATAAGCAAACTGGACCTGTACTCATTTAATAATAGAAATACAGACTTCAAAATATTTCTTTTATTTCGTCTTATGGACATAATCAAATACATAAAACACAACAAGAAGAATGATGAAAACAGAAAATATTTTTGTCTCTTCTAACAGTGTACATGTATATTGCATCATAGAACAGAACAGAACATAATTTTCTTTTGGATTTGTACATTGTACATAATCACTGCAATTTGAATACACACATTGTAAATGTGTCACATATCTTTTTAACAAATACTACAGTATTCAATATATAGTATTGAATTTCATGTAAAGCTGGGGAATGAACTAATGAATTATGAGAAAATTATTATCACTTATAAAACAATTTGTTAAGGACAGTATAAACATATTTGATACAACAAATCAGTTGAATTTTTAGTATAAATTTGTAACAAAATGTCAAAATTCAGTTGCTAGTACTAAGAAAAGTGTTCCTGATTTGAACTGATTCTCTCAAATATTTAGCTAGATTAGAAAGTATTATATTATTATCATTACAAGAAATCAGTTCAATAAATTTACACATTGATGATCTTTTGTGATAATATCCTTTCACATATTTTTTTCTTATGTCAACATAGCATGGACAGAATCAAATACATAAAACATTAAAAAAGAAGAATGATGAAAACAGCAAATATTTGTGTCACTTCTATCATGTGTACATGTATATTGTGTCCATGAAATAACTATACTGAGTGTTATTGTGCAATAGGGTAAATGACCGGTTAATTATTTCTAAATGAATTGAGTCTCAATTTCAATATTGAAATTTTGTTTTTATGTTGTCATTTTGTTGTAATATGTTTTGTCTATATTCTTTTTAAATAACATGGTTTAAGAATCAATATTCATTCAGATTAAAATCAATAAATGTCATTTCAGTGTCATAAAACACAATACAAATGGAGACAAAACAGTGTTTCTAAGTTGCTTTATAAACAAACTAAATTATGCAAGCACTCAGGCATTTTCGGTAAAATCAATCTCATTAAAGAGGCTCCACTGAGGTTTTTTGACATGATGGGACTGAAAATATTTTTTCCAGATAAATGTACCATTTGATGTAGGTTTAGACCACTAATCTTTGTGCAAAATTGCAGATCAATCGCGCACTTTGTTTTTCCAGAATAATTAGATCTATTCAAATTTTAAAAAAATGACCCAAATTGAAAAGCGTTTCAATGCTTTTCACTCAAATCGGGCTAAAAAGGGCATAAAAATACGATTTTCATTTTATTTCAAAGTATATTTAACTCTCTTTGAATATATTTCTGTTTAAAGTGCCCCACCTCATTTATGTAAGAAATTAAAATGTTATGTTTTTAGGCTTTTAAACCTCAGTGGAGTCCCTTTAAAATCAGATCATTGTTGCGAAGGGTTCTGGAGCGACAGTAAGATATGATTTTAAAAAATGAGATTGCAGTTAAATATACTAGAAAAATAAAGAAAGAGTAGGCCTAAAACAATGGCAACAGCAGGGATCAAACCACAAACCTCTCATATATTAGGCAATCACTTAACCGACTGTTTTACTGTGGATGTGATGGCAACATATACTTTTAGCCGGTTTCACTTTTCCAAACATTAGTTATATAACCGCCATATAAATTCTCATGAGCAACACGGACACAACCAAAGTGTAGTCGAATATTTAAAGGAGTGCTACAATGTATTCATAATTCACAGAACTAGAACTATCACTGAAGGTGATTAATACCCCCACCAACAACTTTGACTTTTTGAAAAAAAAGTAGTCTGAAGATAAATTTGAACACAAACTATCAACTTTGTACAAAGAAATATTTCAATTAATTGTAATCACAACTGGGGTCTCAAAATAAGCTTGCTTATAATACACCAAGTTTAATTACAATATCTCATTCCTAACTCTATTTATTGTCCAGAAACAATTTTTCTATTTTTAGTAACACTTTAACGGTGACCTTGACCCTAGGGGGTCCAAATGCAATACCAACCAAGGTCTTCATATAAGCTTCCTTTACACCAAATTAAATTACAATATCTCATTCCTAACTGGTTACTATTTAGTTACTATTTTTAGTAACGGTGACCTTGACTTTGACCCCATGTGGTCCAAATGCAATACCAACCGGAGTTTCCACATAAGGTTGCTATATACCAAGTTTGATAACAATACCTCAATCCAAACTCTAGTTATTGTCCGGAAACAATGATGTGGACCGACCGACGGACCGACCGACAAGCTGACTCCTATATACCCCCCCTAAACTTCGTTTGTGGGGGTATAATTAAGAATATTTTGGGTTTTTAATTCCCAGCTAATCCTTAGGTACAAAGAAACTTCAACAGTTATAGCTTTGAAAATAAGCGAAGCAGGTTGACTTATCTAATGTGACGGTAGTGCACGGTAAAAATTTTGTACCTATTAGCTGGGAAAAACCTACATTTGCCGAGTTCTGTATAACGTCTCACAACCAGGAAATGTCTGTGTTTCCAAGGAGCATTCAGGTGCTTATGAACCAAACAAGGAAAACAAACATCACAATGTGAAAAACACTGAAAATATCAGACTGTAAATACATATCAGGGAGGTAACTCTAGCATTTGTTTTAACTCTCACTCTCAAAACTGATAAGAAGTTGTCTCCCTTACACTATTACAAGGTAAATGCTTTTTAACTCTTACTGGACTTGCTGAATTTATGGCTGATTTATCAGGCTTTGAATCCAGGGCCAATTGAAATGACATGAGCAAATTCAAGAATGTCACATGGATGCTACAGACCAAATTTGAAGTAATTCTGCCCAGCAGTTTCAGAGAAGAAGACGATCGTTGACGCATGATGATGGACAACCAACACTGGAGCAGTCCCTTTGAAACTAATAGCTCAACCTGAACCTTAGGTTCTGGTGAGCTAAAAATTACAAAGAATTTCTCGACCAATAACAGAAACAATTAACAAAAGCTGTCGGTAGGACAGCAACGCTCGACTATTCTTAGTGCTTGATAGTAAAAAAAATGCTTGATACAGTTACCTCCTTCTGTTTACCGGTTGGGGTCATGATGGTGAACAAGTGTGCAAAGTTTTAAAGCCATATGTCAATGGACTTTGAAAATAATTGAACTATTACAAAAACTTTAACGTAAATTCTAAGTCGAAAAAGGGGCATAATTCTGTCAAAATGCTTGATAGAGTTACCTCCTCCTGTTTACAGGTTGGGGTCATGATGGTGAACAAGTGTGCAAAGTTTCAAAGCCATATGTCAATGGACTTTGAAAATATTTGAACTATTACAAAAACTTTAACGTAAATTCTAAGTCGAAAAAGGAGCATAATTCTGTCAAAATGCTTGATAGAGTTACCTCCTCTTGTCTACAGGTTGGGGTCATGATGGTGAACAAGTGTGCAAAGTTTCAAAGCCATATGTCAAAGGACTTTGAAAATATTTGAACTATTACAAAAACTTTACCGTCAATTCTAAGTCGAAAAAGGGGCATAATTCTGTCAAAATGCTTGATAGAGTTACCTCCTCCTGTCTACAGATTGGGGTCATGATGGTGAACAATTGTGCAAAGTTTCAAAGCCATATGTCTATGGACTTTGAAAATATTTGAACTATTACAAAAACTTTAACATAAGTGGTTACGCCGACGCCGACGCGGACCCTCGGGTGACTACAATAGCTCTACTTATTCTTATCGAATAGTTGAGCTAAAAATTGATAAATTATCACATGTCATTTAAAGTGGAATTTTTACTTTTTCTTCTTCCAATTCTGCATAGCCTATAATTGTATAGGATTTCAAAGTAAACACAATTTTTTGAGCAGCTGATTTTTAATCCTTTCCATGCTAGATAGACTCGTCCATCTTTCAATCTGAACAAAACCATTCGTCATTTGTAGGGGAAAATTCCAATACATGAATATTTATCAGCACAGACCATAATCAGACAGCATTAATGTGCCAAGCAATCCATGTCCGCACAGGTTGCATTGGTAAAAGCTGTTACCACCCGAGGTCTATTAGTAAAGAGATATTTGATGAACTGACCAGGCAAGATCTATACTGGTGCCATAGACTTTTATCTCCACCAACACTCTCATGATGGTTTAAAGTTACGCCGACCTCTGCTCTGGCTTCATAGTATGTGTACTATAATAGATCCATTACTAAGAAACCAAAATATATCGCACATCCGCGCTGCATTTGCCACTCCATAATCAAAGCACTGAAAGTACTGTTGGAAGGAAATTTTCATAGAAATACCTAATGCGTGTGAATTAAAAACAAAGGAATATGTGCAAGCTTCAATCTACAGCTAGCTGATTTGATGACGTAAAATGTGACGTCATTGTTTACGTTTTTGCACTACTCATGTTCAGTGGGCTGATAACTAGTTCTTTGCCCAGGGCCCCAAACCCATAAGTTGTGACACTCACAATCAGTTGAAATCATAGGCAATTCTGTTACTAATATAGTAATAAGTGAATTAATTAATAGATAATACTACTGCATTATGCACACAAAGAACCACTCAGTTTGACCTAAATCGGCCATGACTTATATGACTACTTCATAGGAATTCAAGACCATGCCATAAGCATTATTTAATCATAGTTAATGAAGAGACTTTTTATTTTAAACTCAAGGACAAGAAAAGCTCATCATGTGCTTACATTTGTAAGTTCAAACATAGCTACTTGTGTTTTAGTATGAAATTGATGTACATGCTGTTAAAGTCATAGCAAAACAAAGAACAATGATTTAAAATAAACTTTTATTGTCAAAACTTGCATAAAAGTAAAAATATATGTAATATAAAAAATAAATGATTAAATATATGGAGATAATGAAATTTAGTTTGTCAGATAAAATGTGTAAAAGGAACTCCACTGAGGTTTTTTGACATGATGAGACTGAAATTTATTTTTCTAGATTAATGTACCACTTGATGTATGTTTTGACCACTACTCTTTGAGAAAAATTTCAGATCATTTGCGCACTTTGTTTTTCAGGAATAATTATTCAAATTGTAAAAAAAAAATCCCAAAATGAAAGCGTTTAAACACATATCACGCAGATCAGGCTGAGAAAAGCATAAAAAAAATTGATTTTCAATTCATTTCAAAGTATATTTCTTCACTATCTGTGCATATATTTCTGTATCAAGTGCCCCGGCTCATTTCTGTAGAAATTCAAATGTTATGTTTTAGGCTTTTAAACCTCAATGGAGTGAGTCCCTTTAAATTATTGGTACATATTGAGGTGATACAAGTTATAACAATCTGAATGAAAGAAGCTTTAATGCAAACGGCCAGTAATATAGGAGGTGCTGTTTTAAGGATTTTTTACATACAAGACTGACATTATACAACAAAATATAGTCAAAAGTAGAAATGTGCCCATAGGACTTGAATGCCTGCGTTAAGAACAATGCTTATATTGAGTGGGTAATCAAAATATGTACATAATTAGACAAGCCCACTGGCAGCATATATCAAGTCTGTTGCCATTATTCAGAACTGAACCTTAAAGCTTCAGATTGGGGAGAAAGATGTATACATAAGTGAGCATTTGTGATAAATGTTATGAAAATCCAGCCATGTATATAGAAATATACTCTCATGTTTTAAGTTATTATTTGACTTTTGATCCAAAGTAGTGACCTTGATCTTTGCAACAGACACCTGATTTTTCATACTACACTCCAACTCACTAAAGACTGTTAAATTTTGTCCAGAGTTATATGAAAAATCTTTATAGATTTCAAAAGCATTCAAATATTATCAGTTATAAATCAATTTTTTGCATATGATTTGGTAAGGAATGCATAATGTTGTATAAATTTTGTGGAATGTAACTGAAATCATACTTGACCTGTGTTTTGATATATTGTTGAATATACCAGTTATAAATTGAATCCTTAAAAGGTGTACAAATCTTATTGGTTAGCTTACAAGAGCATTTCTGTTTTCATATTTTACTAGGTAAAGTACAAAGAAATGATATTGTTATAATTTTATGAGCCATCACATCAAACCGTGATCAATGTAATATGAAGTATGGGAAAATAAGTCATGTAAGTAACAAGAAGTGCATGTTTAACTAAACAGAATGTATGATTCAGAGGAACACTGTAAAAATAAAGTAAATAATGTTTAAAAAAAACAAAACAAAAAAAAACATAAAAAAGTTGACCATCATTTGGACTTTCATGAGTTGGCCATGCTAATCTTAGAATAAGAACATAAATAAAATACAACATTATACAAAAGGTAGTACAAAAAATACAATGATCAAAAGTTTGAAAGTGAACACTTGTTGGTAAAATAAACAAGAATTTGTAACAGAGATACCAACGTCCCCCGCCTCAGGGAAGTTTATATGAAGCAAAAAATTGTGCTATTTCAAAAGATTGAGGCAGGGATCTAAGGATTTTCAGTCCAAAATTATGATCAATGCTGGATCTGCAAATGCAACAATAAATTTATTAAAGAAATAAAATGAAATACTGAATTTCAAAATATATCATGTTATGCTTTGCAGGGATTTTTTGGCTTATTTTATAGCCGTTATTGGGACATATTCCCAATTGAAAATAGTATATTATTTTCCCAATCCAAAGGAAAATATTCCCAATTGAAAGTTACAAAAATATAAATATTGAATAAAGAATTCTAAAATCTTTGAAAATAAGGGCTTCTTTACTGTAATAGTGTTTAAATGTTTGAAGAAGCCATCCTAGGCAGTGATTGCTTGCATACATTTAATCACTGCAAACTTTCAGTCATACAGTTTTTCCCAATTTTAACAAAATATCGCTGAAATTCCCAGTTGCATGGGTATGGGTTATGTTCCCAAAATCCTGGAAAAAATCCCTGCTTTGACCTCTAAGTGTGACCTTGACCTTGGAGGTAGGGGTGCAGGTGTTGTGCATGACATATCATCTTATCATTGTGACTATTTGTGCCAAGTATTTTCCAAATCCCTTCATCTATGAAGAAGTTATGGATGGGGCATAAAATATACCATATAACATACTTTGTTACCTTTATACCTCTAAGTGTGACCTTGACCTTGGAGGCAGGGGTGCAGGTGTTGTAATTGACATATCGTCTTATTATTGTGACTATTTGTGCCAAGTTATTTCAAAATCCCTTGAACTATGAAGAAGTTCTACATTGGACACAATATATACCCTTTAAAAGACTATGTTAATTTTTTACCTCGAAATGTGACCCTGACCTTGGAGGTAGGGATGCAGGTGTTGCGCTTGACACATTGTCTTATTATAGTGAATATTTGTGCCAAGTGTTTTCAAAATCCTTTGATATACAAAAAAGTTATGGACCGGACAAAAAAAAATACCCTATAACAGGCTATGTTAATCTTAGACCTCCAAGTGTGACCTTGACCTTCTAGGTTGGTGACCGATTGTTGCGCATAACACATCATCTCATTGTTGTGAACAATTGCGGCAAGTATTTACAAAATCCTTTCAAAGATAAGAAAGGTAAAGACTGGACACGAGATATACCCTCAAATGGACAATGTTGACCTTGAATGAGCAAGTGTGACCTTGACCCTGAAGGTAAGGGTCTGGTTGTTGCACATCATTGTCTTATTATAACAAACATTTGTGCCAAGTTATTTCAAATTCCTTCAATAAATGACAAAGTTATGGACCGGACACGAAATATACCCTGTAACAGGCTATGCTAATATTTGACCTCCAAGTGTGACCTTGACCTTGGAGGCAGGTGACCTGTTGTTGAGCATGACACATCTTCTCATTATTGTGAGCAATTGTGGCAAGAATTTACAAAATCCCTTTAGAGATAGGGAAGACCAGACACGAGATATACTCTCAAAAAGACAAGTTGACCTTGAATGAGCAAGTGCGACCTTGACCCTGGAGGTAGGGGTCTGGTTGTTGACATGACTCATTGTCTTATTATAACAATCATTTCTGCCAAGTTATTTCAAATTCCTTCAATAAAAGCTTGAAGTTGATAAAGATTTGTTCATACATATTTCAACAAGATTGTTGAACAAGAGGGCCATGTGTATATAGGCCCCTGGAGCGGGGCCAGTTTAAAACCCAGGGCTTTTATTTGACCAAACTTGTAAGACACCCGTTAGAAGATGTTTCATGATGTTAAGTTTTAACTACACACATATAATGTAAAACAAAGACCTCTGCACCACCCCCCACCCCGGCATGGCCAATTTTTATACAAGGGCTTAAATTTGAACAAATTTGGTCGACACCATAAGATGTTTCATGCTAAACATCTAGGCTCTAGCTCATTGGGTTTTTTAAAAGAAGATTTTTTAAGTTTTTACTATACACAAATAGTTAACAAGAGCTGTCGGTAGGACAGCATGCTCGACTATTCTTAGTGCTTGATAGTAAAAAAAATGCCTGATACAGTTACCTCCTCCTGTCTACAGGTTGGGGTCATGATGGTGAACAAGTGTGCAAAGTTTCAAAGCCATATGTCAATGGACTTTGAAAATATTTGAACTATTACAAAAACTTTAACGTAAATTCTAAGTCGAAAAAGGGGCATAATTCTGTCAAAATGCTTGATAGAGTTACCTCCTCCTGTTTACAGGTTGGGGTCATGATGGTGAACAAGTGTGCAAAGTTTCAAAAGCCATATGTCAATGGACTTTGAAAATATTTGAACTATTACAAAAACTTTAACGTAAATTCTAAGTCGAAAAAGGGGCATAATTCTGTCAAAATGCTTAATAGAGTTACCTCCTGCTGTCTACAGGTTGGGGTCATGATGTTGAACAAGTGTGCAAAGTTTCAAAGCCATATGTCTATGGACTTTGAAAATATTTGAACTATTACAAAAACTTTAACGTAAATTCTAAGTCGAAAAAGGGCATAATTCTGTCAAAATGCTTGATAGAGTTACCTCCTCCTGTCTACAGGTTGGGGTCATGATGGTGAACAAGTGTGCAAAGTTTCAAAAGCCATATGTCAATGGACTTTGAAAATATTTGAACTATTACAAAAACTTTAACGTAAATTCTAAGTCGAAAAAGGGGCATAATTCTGTCAAAATACTTGATAGAGTTACCTCCTCCTGTCTACAGGTTGGGGTCATGATGGTGAACAAGTGTGCAAAGTTTCAAAGCCATATGTCAATGGACTTTGAAAATATTTGAACTATTACAAAAACTTTAACGTAAATTCTAAGTCGAAAAAGGGGCATAATTATGTCAAAATGCTTGATAGAGTTACCTCCTCCTGTCTACAGGTTGGGGTCATGATGGTGAACAAGTGTGCAAAGTTTCAAAGCCATATGTCAATGGACTTTGAAAATATTTGAACTATTACAAAAACTTTAACATAAGTGGTTACGCCGACGCCGACGCTCGGGTGACTGCAATAGCTCTACTTATTCTTATCGAATAGTCGAGCTAAAAACAATGAAACCCCTTGGGTGGGGCCTTGTACACACTTACCAGAAGATGTTTCATGCTTAATATCTAAACTCTAGCTATTTAGGTTTTTTCAAAGAAGGTTTTTAAGTTTTTGCTATACACATATAAGGAAAATCAATGACCCCCGGGGAGGGGCCAATTTTGACCCCAGGGCTTTTATTTGAACAAACTTTGTAGACACTTACAAGAAGATGTTTCATGCTTGATATCTAAACTCTAGCTATTTTGGTTCTTTAAAAGAAGATTTTTAAGTTTTTACTATATGCATATAGGGGAATTCAATGACGCCCTGGGGCGGGGCCAATTTTGACCCCCAGGGCTTTTATTTGAACAAACTTGGTAGACACTCACTAGAAGATGTTTCATACCTTTAAAAGAAGATACTTTGTCTAAGCTCTAGCTCTTTAGGTTCTTTAAAAGAAGATACTTTAAGTTTTTTTCTTTTGGTTGCCATGGCAACCAGTGTTCTATGAACAATATTTAGAGGTGACCACCAAAGAAACATTCCTGTGAAGTTTGGATGAAATTGGCTTAGTGGTTTATGAGGAGATGTCATTTAAAGTGGACGCCAGACGAAAAGCGATCGAAAAAGCTCACCCTGTCACTTTGTGACAGGTGAGCTAAAAATATTTAAGTGATCTTATTTTCCTGGTGAAAAACTGGTGGCTCAATAAAGTTCTATACATATTATGATATTTCAAATATTGGAAAGTTATCTCTAGTTCTTGGTGAAAGACTGGTGACTAGTTTTCTCCTCAATGTCATTTCTTTTTCTAATTAGATTAAGTCATGGTACTATATTCATGAGACTTTCGACATCACATCTAAGAACTCATTATCCAACATTGCAAAGGGCAGGCAGTCTCCTGATATTCCAATTTCTTTTAAAGTTTATAAAACCACAATATTTCTATTTCTTTAGTGTTTCAGACATGAAGACACATCTTATTCTACATGTATCTTTCCTTATCACTCCTGCTTTTACTGTTCTATCATATAAGCGCCTCTGTTTCCTGAAATATTTGTTTAGAAAAAGTTAATTGCAAAATTAAAATTCCACTTGTAAACCCTTGCCGAGAACAAACTTACAGCAGTGAAAGGCTTAAAGGTTTAAAATGAAGAAACTAAACCAATCAGTCACAGACACCCCAAGTATTTTATCTATTTGCTAAGCAGCAATTTTTTCAAAATTATTTAAATTCATAAATGTGAGTGATTCTGATAAGCTATAGACAGCTAAGTGATGATAAGATGATCATATATGTCAGATATGTCGGAGTGCTAACACTACTTACTGTGAATATTCAATATTTTAATGTGAATTGTCCTGAGGTAAAAAGGAAAAGAAAGCTGAAATCCTAAATACATGTTACATGTCACAATTGTTCTTGCAATTAATTTTGTTCCTAATTTCTTGTATAAGATATTTAAATACACTGTAATTCTTTTTTATAAATTTGGCTTTTTGTGACAATAGTCTATCCAGTGACTGAAGCTCACTGACTTAAAATAAACTGTCCTGTGTCAGCCTTTAAACAAGTCAAGAAAAAAAAAGCTATTAGAATATAATAATTAAGAAATATCATATACAAATACTTCTAAATAATCATGTACCTCTTCCTTAAAAGCCCATGCTATTGAAAGAGACATTTTTTCCATTTGTTCACTTCAAGGTTAGTCAGATTGACAGTCTCACATTTTAGCCTTTATCTCTTGTGATTTCATTGTCATTGACCCTAAAGCATCCTTAAAATCGATATCCTGCTGTTCACATTCATAAATCTGACATGTAGGCCGAACTTCTGAAACATAAAAATATAATTATTATTAGATATACATATAGTATCCCAATAATTATGTTAGTTAATATCAAATCAATAATTTAAGCAGTGTTCGAAATTAGCAGTAGTCTGAGAGTCCGACTACTAAATTTCTCCTCGGGCTATCAACTTTTCACAGTAACAAGCCCGACCAGGCTACTGTATTTTCAGAGGCAATATAAACAACTGTTTTGAACAAATGAATCGTGCTAGTGAAATGTCTTTTGGACAAGTGAATATTCCAATATAGTAGTCTGACCAGCCTAGTCGATTCAAATCCTAATTTCTTACACTGTTTAAGAAACAATTTGTTCAAAATTGTCCAAGCATAAAGATTTTTATAGTATACTATAGTAATTATAGTGTATATACAGTATGTATTAAATGTCTTTACTATCTACTATACTGTCCTGAAATTTCAAGAAAACAACTATCTTTAAAATCCATTTTCTCAGAAGTTGCAAAAAACCAAGTGAATGAAATTGCTCTGGGTTTGTATTATTCTGTACAACTTCTGATCACAAAAGCTTCAAGGACATTTATGAGTGAGTCAGGTCCTATCCTGAAAGATTGACATCATTGTTGTTCAAGTTTGAAGACAATCCATTCAAAAATAACAAATTATAGCCACTAATAGCAAAAATCAAGAAAATTTAGACATTTACCTTGAATGTTAATATGGTGGTCAAGTTAATTTAGTTTAGTCTGGTCTATTTGAAGGGTTGTTGTGGCCAAGTATGAAGACAATACACCAAGATCTGAAAAAGTTATGAACAAGGTTAAAGTTTGATGACAGCAATGGGAAAGCCATCATGACTAACAATATATTTAATAATTTTGGCCCTAATGCAAACTGAAAATTCTAGCCTATAAACACTGTTGAGACTAGCTGTTCAGCATTTTTTCAATAATAAATAAATGCAATAATAAAGTCGGTAACTTGCAAGTCTTCTAACATTTTTACAAAGAATGAACATATATACAGTGATTTTTTTACAAACTCATCAGTGTGGGTCCTTAGTACTCGCTGGGCTATAAATCTATGAGTCCCATAATTTAGCCGACAAATCCAAGTTACAAATCTTAATACTGCTTAAGTGATATGACAGGTATATTAACAATGGAATGGAGAAAAAAATGAATTTGATTTCTATATTAATTACAATGCTTCTGATACTGAAATTATTCAAAACTGTCAAATAAATTTAATATGTTTATTTCCATTAATTTAGTTTGATATTAATCAAAACTTCATTTTCCTTAATATTTTTAAGCTTACCTATAGTATAGCACATTATTATATCTTAGCTGGACCTAGAATATGATTGACATAAGTTGAACACTATTTGGTATTAATTTTAATACCAAATTTCTGTCAGACAGGACTCCCTACTTAGAAAAAGTATGCATCCAAAAGATGCACATTATTTGAAACTTTGCATCCATAGCAAATTCATTGAGTTCTGGACTCAGGATGCAAAGGTAAAAAAATCACTGATATATATTTTTTCCTTATAATTCTACAATGATGTTCAGTCATTTATATTATAACAAGATATCAGAAAGATTATAGATATATCAGAAATGAATTGGCCCGTGGACTTTAATGTCAATCATAGAGCTCTTATGCAAAATGTAATGGTAAGAAAACATCCAGCATGAAATTTTCAAGTAGCCACAAGTTAAATAAAATTATTAAAAATACTTTGTCATGATTCAATTACTGCTGGAAATGACCCACATGTTTTATTACAAATTTATTACATCAATATTGTCCATAGAAATAATAAATTAATTTTCAGTCTCTTTCTCTTTGCGCTTTCACACAGATTTGAATTATTCAAGTCCATGATTTTCAGAAGGAAAAAATCTTCTGATCATCAAACACTAAAAATTACTATACCAAATGCAAATTGCAGTCTGTGCGAAAGGCTGCCTGTCCTCGGACCTCGCCAAATAAAAATCAAGAGGGCCATGATAAATTTTTATACAGTTATCGAATATCAATTGTACACAACAGTTGAATATAACATATTATAAACTTATTTCTATCTTAATAGATAGTCTATATACAATAG
Source organism: Ruditapes philippinarum (assembly GCF_026571515.1). NCBI lineage: Eukaryota > Metazoa > Mollusca > Bivalvia > Venerida > Veneridae > Ruditapes > Ruditapes philippinarum. The sequence goes on along the minus strand of NW_026862343.1, from coordinate 80,273 downwards.
AAATGAAAAAGCAAATCCTTCACAACAGTCAACACTGTAAATTCGAATCAGGGTCAGATCGGCCCTTAAACGTATTTGGCCCTCGAGACAGCTCGGCCCTATTCCAACTCAGCACGGGTCAACTCGGCCCATAATTACATAATTACTGATAATGATTACTTTTCTTACTTTTGATATGTTTTCATCATAACTGTCATGGTTTAACATTTTCACACTAATAGACATCTACTCAAGGATATTGAAAAGTATGTGAAATTGTAGAGAAAGAAAGAATTTACAATTTAAACGCATTTTATGCTACTCCAGATTCTTTAGTAAAAAATATCGTTAAACAAGCATTTGCCATATTAAAAAACAAACAGTATTAAATACAATAAAATTCATTGTCACAAAAATTCAATCTAAAAACTCTATTTATTGATTAATATTTAACATATATTGTGTTGATATCTCTTCTAAAGATAATTATTTATAATATCTTAAAGATAATTTCAAACAATATTTTATTAACTAAACAATCTAAACAATCTATATCCTAATAGGCTATATGGTTTTAATAGAGGACCGAGTTGACCTGTCCCGAGTTGGTATAGGGCCGAGTTTACCTGTAAATTCAATAATGTAAACAATCCTTGACCTAATTTCGTTTGTCTAACAAATTAACATCTGCAAACACAAAACGATTTTGAACAAAGAAATAAAAGCATTTCCACAAACCTTTGCGATGTTATTCATCAGCAAATCTATGTCTTGGATGGAGAAATCTGAAAAACACGAACGTTATTCTGTCGATGGTCCGAACAATGGCGGGTGTGTACTAGTCAAAACCAAGTTTTACCAAATTGCATCCGTTAATTCCAGAATACCTTTGAAAGACTTGTAGTGTTATCTTGTTTTTTATTATTTATATAATAATATTTTTGTTTCAAACGCTTTGATTCTATGAAAGTTTGCGAACCATTTTTTTGCGAAAATAGTACGCTTTTTTAAGGCCACATATTGTATCCATTGTTTCCTCTTGAGTTATTGACGTAAAAAAAATCAGCGGTGGCATAAAATGCTATTCAATAAATTGCTAAATATATACAATAAATACTTTCATTTCCCTTCGGTTGACTTACATGTGAATTTTCAGCATCTCTGCTACAAAATTACACTTTATTTATATTCAATTTATTGTACATAGGTACATGGACACAAACTTTTCTTTGGCCTAATGCGTAATAATACTGATGTTTTTTTTTCGTACACGTTTAAGATTATGTTCCATTGATGTTAGCTAACATTGAATATCATCATTTCAAGTGTTTTTGAACATCAGCTTTTTCTTAAAGTCATCCACGTTTGAAAGTATACATATAGTTCTGCTGCACTACTTTCTTGGTCGCATTAACTACTTATTTTCTATTGAGCTTAAACAGAATGCAATTAGGTGTTGTTCGTTCTTTTTGATATAGGCAGACCGATAATATAGAAAGGAAATTTTTTTTTGAAAAAATTTCCTTCCAAAAATGGTATTACAAGGCCGCATAATTATATTTTGACCTGATGTCATTTGCGTTATATAAACATAGCTTAAAGACGTGCCAAATATGAGTGTTTTACAATTGGCACATCAATGGAAACTAGTTCTTTTTCACTACAAACAGTCTTTATTTTTGGTATGTGATAAATAGAATATCAAATTTGTGTAAGTTCATTACTGAATTCATTGAACTTGTTAAATTAAATAATATTATGCTTGCATAATATAATTTTATTCAACTTGTTCAAGAAAGTCAATATTAAATTTATACTCATTCTATATCCTCTATATATTTGCTTTGATCAAATTTATTCAGTTATCTCCCTTTGACCAAACATTGCAAAGTTTTAATAAAACCCACAAAAAAATATAAAAATCTTTATGAGTTTTTCTGACTGCTAATTGTAAATAAAACATGATTGAAAATACACATTTTCAAAATCGAACTCTTCACTTTCAAGTCACATTCTTTTGCACTAGAATCAAGTTCACCCTGATTTCCCCATATTTGATAGACAGTTCCAAGAATTTAAATTTCAAGTTCATTTAAGAAATTTGGCATGTCAAGCGTACAAAGTGGCATCACAAGCCTAAATTTCTGATGATCAAGTTCAACATATGACTTGTGACCTCTGAATAATTTTGTAAAGACTAAAAATTATCAATACTATTTAAAAAAAATTTTAATAAATGGAGAAAAATTGACAAATCAATTTGTCATTGTTCTGTATCCAGAATATACTGCCACTTAAGAAGGGATGAGGAGGAAGGGATCAACATCTCAAAACAAAAAAGTTCACAAAACTGTATTACATAATTATGAATATTAAGAGGTTAATACACGGCAGAGCAGGGCTGGAAGGTGATAATCGGCCTGCATAATGAATAATGGTCCCAAATGCTTCAGCCCGAGGGCATTTTTAAATTCAGGGACAATTATCACCTTCCGGCCCATCTATGATGTATATTACTGTCTTTAATACACTTTTAAATTTTCCTTTGATATTTCTTTCGTTGAAATTTCTATCCTCTGTAGATTTCAACTGTACTATATCGTAACTTCCACAGAGTTGCTTCCTTTATGTGCATGCAACAGAATCTAGAAGCACGATTTATTTTCACAGAATGAAATTGAAGCTAGCATTTTTTTTTAAAAAATTCAATAAAGCTGTGTTTGTAGAATTTACGCTCATGTTCAAGCTATATGTTCTTTAATCCTACTTTCACTTTTACAGCTAGCTGTTTTGATGATATAAAATGTGACGTCATTGTTTCAGTTTGTGCACATACTTGTGCTCAGCTGGCCGATTAAGATTATCAGCTATCAGCCCCAGGCCTCATACTGATAATCAGTCACGTGACATTCATAATCAGTTGGAATCATAGGCAATTGAGTTACTATTTATAGTAGCAAGTGTATTAAAAATTAATTTCAGCATTAAAAATAGTCAAAATCATAATAATTTATGTTGACCAGGCAACATTCCAAATAGTAACTTTCACTATTTTAAAATTTAAATTCTCATAAATAAAGTTTCTATTAAGTCAATGTTGGCCAAAAAGTTAACAAGAGATGTTTATCCAATCCTAAACTATTGCTGTAGATCCTTCTCTGGCTTTTTAGGGGATGTGCATTCGCGTAAGACTTTTCTCAAATGGCGTAAACCTTCCGCTTGTGGACTCTGAAATATTAAATGATCAATAATTTATACACATATAACAAGAATAAAATAAGAGGGCCATGATGGCCCTGTATCACTCACCTGAATGAACTAGAAATGTGTCCATAGGACACGGGTGCCCCCACCGCGCCACTGTTCTGTCAATCTTTTTACTAAGTCAAGGGAAATTACTCTACAAAAACTGGATAAATCCACAAGCAAAACCCCAGGTGCAAATCTAAAATATGCTGAGCAACCTGCCTATAGGTTAAATGACTATGTCAAATCCTTTTTGAGAAACTTGCGACACAAGTTGAAAATTGCAAAAATTTTCTAAGTGAAGGGCAATAACTCTAAAAATACTAAATAAATCCAGACGAAAATACCTGGTGCACAACTGCACATGCTAATCAATATTCCTGTAAAGTAACATGACTCTAGGTCAAATACTTTTTGAGTTACCTGCGACACATGTTGAAAATTGCAAAATTTTACTAAGTCAAGGGCAATAACTCTGAAAATAATGAAAATTTCCAAACGAAAATACCCAGGTGCACAACTACACATGCTGATCAACATTCCTGTAAAGTTTAATGACTCTGGGTCAAATACTTTTTGAGTTACATGCGACACAAGTTGAAAATTGCAAAATTTTACTAAGTCAAGGGCAATAACTCTGAAAATACTTAAAATATCCAAACGAAAATACCCAGGTGCACAACTACACATGCTGATCAACATTCCTGTAAAGTTTCATGACTCTAGGTCAAATATCTATTGAGTTACATGCGACACAAGTTGAAAATTGCAAAATTTTACTAAGTCAAGGGCAATAACTCTAAAAATACTAAAAATATCCAGACGAAAATACCCAGGTGCACAACTACACATGCTGATCAACATTCCTGTAAAGTTTCATGACTCTAGGTCAAATACTTTTTGAGTTACATGCGACACAAGTTGAAAATTGCAAAATTGAGTTACGTGCGACACAAAAGTGAACGGACGGATGGAAGGACGGACGGACAGACGGACGGACGGACGGACAAGGGTAAATCTAAATGCCCGCCACTAATGTGGGGGCACAAAAAGAAGATTTTCAAAGTTTTCACTACATACTAGTGCATATACACATCCCAACCCTCTAAGAGTGAAATATTATAAAAAATTTGACAGTCTTAGCGGATGTTGACATAATTTTCTTTTGGAGTTTTTCCTTTTACTACTCTGTTCAATCATTTAAACATATCTCTGTTGTTATAACATGAATCTTTTGTATGTTTAAAAGGTCCCTAAATCTAATCTTGTTTCTCTGGCAGACAGCAGACAGTCAGCGATCAAACAGTAATAAAATTATTATTAAAAACAAAAGCTGACTACAAGGCATGTCCAAAGTACACTCAACTTTATTCAAATACAAAGTGGCATGAAAACAAGCCTTGAAACATTCAGTTAAAAAAAGGCATACATTTCTTACAATGTTCATAGCAAGAATTATATATAATAATCTCTTGCTTAAAATGAATGAAAAAATATTGAAGCTGATGGTCATATAAATGTTCAGCAAGGTTCAAAGCAATGCAAAGCCTCAAAGTGCAAAGAAAAAAGGAGTTGGGATAAATAAAACAAGAGAGACCATAGCTCTTTGAATTACAAGTTTAAACATCAGTAAAACTTTGGTAAGTCGTACTTGATGGGACTTGCGTAAAACTTCAACACATCAGGACTTTGACTCATTAATCCGTCTCAAATAAATAACAAAATTTCGAGGTTTGCAAATGAGATTCAAATGGTGTAACAAAAAGAAAGGGCAATAACTTAGCCAGCTTATAGTTAATACATTCAGTGTGACTATCATGCAACAATGTGCAAGGGGTGTTCGCAAACAAAATTAATTTGCACTGTTTTAAAATATAAATGCCAGAATTTTAATGGTAACAGTAAGAACAGTTTACTACACATGTGAACGCATACAAAGGCTGTTAGGAGACACAACTGTATTATCAACACCCCTCACACAAGTTGATTGAAAATTGAAATCATCTTTTCCCAAAGAAAAGGAGTGAGAAATGTCTCCAAATTGAGGTGTCAAAATAATCGAAAAACTTTGATATATTAATGATTAATTGTATTTCATTTATTTCATACGGACCAAGAGAAAAGTTTGACGCATGGAAAAATTAAACACATCAAATTTTAACTCATGTTGAGTTTTTTTTAAATGAATATATAAGGGGGAAAAAAATCAGGACTGTCATTTTACTTCGACACATCAAGTAAATGAACAAGTCAAAGGTCGACTCATATTAGTTCTTCTGTATTTTTATGTTACCAAGGAAAAATACAATATATACCCTTTTCAACTGTCTACATGAGTCATTATCACCATCATCTAATCTGTGACATAGAATTTTTGTGACCTTCAACCATGCTGGTTCTCTTTCCTCACTTGTGGTCTGGGACTTCACTGGGGAACCAGCTGGACTGGTATCCTTATGTAATCTCTCACCAGAAGCAATATTTTGAGAACCAGTCTGTAGCCATGGACACCAGTATCTGTGTTCTGAAACTGGGTCAAATTGTTGCTTTTCCTGAAATACCAAAACTCGAATAAAATAATATCTTTAAAGCAGCACACCTTCAGATTTCTGCTAAGTATAGGTTAGAGTGCATATTGGATGTTCTTCGTAAAATAAGAAAGCTAAAAAGGAGCGGAGCTTGCGAAACGACTGTAGCTTTCTTATTTACGAAGAACATCCAATATGCACTCTAACCGGCTTAGTGCTCTGCCCACTTGCGTTTTATAATATAAAATGTCCAGTTTATATAAATTCTGTTCTATTAAGATTTGTTACCTGAAAATTTGAAAATCCTCGTTGGTGATTGGCTTAAAAAAATTGGCAAGCACTAATTTTCATGAAAAATTTGAAAATGTATTACAATGGATCAAGTAAAGTATCTTGAAAGGAACAAAGAAAATAATTTACACATTGCAAGTGGCATTTCAACCAAGGTAAATAACCAAATAAGAGGTCAAAATATGAAAACATAGCCAGTACTTCGTTAGCTACACAGTAGAAAATTAACATAGTAGAAATATGGTGAAAAATACTTGAAAATTGGTCATTTTTCACGAATAACATTGGATTCATTTTTCTTCTCTAAATTTTACATTACAGGTATCTCAAGTTTGATTTCCTTGAAATATTTTGGCTCATGCGGAGGCATGCAATATTTAATTTAGCTTAATATTTAAACAAATTCATGCATTTTATTGAAGTTTAAGTACTGATGTCATAATCGACAGATCCCTACATTGACCTTTAATTTGAATAACAATAGATTTAACCACAAACAAGGACATGTGCTCTTTTGTTAACAAACATGTTGTGGTGAAATTCTTATCGTATCCACTAATCTGATGATTAGAATTAAACAGATCAGAGATCTATGTATAGAAAACAGGGTTTCAACTGAATTAAGGCTCGGTCACATGTTCCCAGGTTCACATAACAGAAAATCTTAACCACTGGGTGAATGCTTACCTTTTTCAAAGTCATAAAAAGAGGAATATAACAAGGTCTTTATTATCGGGAATATTTTTGTTTGTTATCAAATAAACACAGCACACATTTCTAAATGAAGAAAACATCTATTTGTGCATGTACGCTGTCTCAGTGGACAACATCAAAAACATCCGGTTGACTTACTCATGTGACTTGTCGCAACACGTTTATCAAGGATCGAGTACACAAGCAGAGTTCAGTGGCTGCTAACTGGTAAAACGTGACTTTTTTCCTGTTTATCAAAACAAAGTCTTTGCCATCGCTAACGAATGGACCAAAGCAAACAGAAAGCTGACAACTTTTGTTAGCAGCTGTTATGACTAAAAAGGGTCATTGTACTTCTCGTACACTTGTTGTTGCTGATATTATGCATTACAATGAATTTACTATTAAGCTTTTGCATAACCAATTATTAAACAACTTTATTTGATGAATCCTCTTATTTTTTAAATCACAAACAAATCTTTTGAGAAAAAAATCTTTCACACTTTGATAGACAATTTTATGGATGGTTTGTTACTTCAAGAAATAAATATATAATTTCTTTCTCAATGAAAATGAAACTTTAAAACACTTGATCTTGAAACTCAAATTCTTTTCATTTGGCGCTTAAGACTGAAACTTTATGAACTTACAGTAAAGCTAATTGAAACTTTAAGAGCTTTAGAACAATAGCATATGCATAATATGGAGATAAAATTATGTGATAGCGAAACATTGTGATGTGGTGTCTCAGTGGTGAACATATAGATCTGCTATTTTTTTAACACAGGGATTCTGGGTTCGAGCACCAATGGGGTTACAACAATGATTCCTTATAGGTTCTGTCCTGTTGGTAGCTCGTTTTTTTTTTGTCTTTTGGTATCATCCCTGAAACTTAAAATGGACTGTTCCAAACTCAATGCTGGGTAAATCCATTACACAAATTAAGGAGGTGAAGGGTTAAACTTAAAGCTTAAAGTAAAGCATTGTAAGGTGAAAAATGACATTTACAGAGATTTAAAAGTTACATATTGAGCTTAAATAAAAGTATTATGAGCTTGACCTGAAACAATATATGAGCCGCGTCATGACAAAAACCAATGTAATGCATTTGCGACCAGCATGGATCCAGACCAGGGTGGGCATCCATGCAGTCTGATCAGGATCCATGCTGTTCGCTTGCAATCCCTATTACAAGTAGAGAAACTGAAAGCAAACAGCATGGATCCTGATCAGACTGTGCGGAGGTGCAGGCTGGTCTGGATCCATGCTGGTTGCAAATCCACTATGTTGGTTTTGTCATGACATGGCTCATATTGCTTTACCTTTAGAAAAATGATTACCCAATATGACCTTAGTATCACATGTGATTACTATAATATCCCCTATCCCACAACCCTACCTTAATCTTCTGTGATTTAACTAAATTTGGCCACTTCGGTGACGAAAAATGGAAACGGTTGACAAAAAACGTTTTCTCCTACAACAAAAATATTACAACAACAGTTTTAAATAAACTAGGTCCGGTAACTTAAAATAAATTTATCACAAAATTTCGTAAACTTACAAGCCTGGGTCTCTTTCTAACTGGTCCGTCACACTCCAAGTCCTGTTCATTTATCTTGTTTATCTGCCCATCCATATTGTTTGTATTTTTATCATTAGGTTCACCTTCTCTCTTTGATGGATCACCATTAACATGACATGTATTTTGATCCACATTTGTCTTTTCTGAGCCATTTTTATGAATACCATTTGATTGATCAGAACACACACATCCATTTGACTTCTCAGTCAAAGTGTTCCCGTTTATTCTGGTCTCTTTAAAACTGTCTGATCCCACGGACGGAGTCATTTGTTCTGTATTTTCAAACTGGTAATTCCAGAGTCCGATTTTTCGGCAACAAAAATTGCACTGCAGAATATCCACTTGAGATTCACTGCAAAGAGAAACAATACTTTTTAACTTTCTAACTAGAGAATTTATTACATTTGTTGCTTTTTTTCCTTCTTCCTTTATGTAAAATTCCCCCCCCCCCCCACCCTGCCTCTGAAAAACTAGGGGGAAATTATCAAAAATAGGAGTGAATCCCCCCCCCCTCCTAGAATAGACACTGACGGGTAGCTTTCACAAGATTACAAGTGCGGAAAGAATGGCTAGGGGACAAGCTGAATCAAGTATACCCGATTTTAAACTTTGTTTGCAGGGGAATACTAGATACTAGAGTTATGGTTCATGATCATTGACTTAGATTTATCATAAATAAAGTGACAGTGCCATATAAACAGGTACAGTTTTACTTGACATATGCAATTCACCAAACTTGATGCCTCAGTTAGTACGATAGCCCCTTTCAATTCAAGCTAAAAATTATTTCAGTACATTTTTATGTTCAAACGACTTATATAAAACAAGCAACATATAGTAAAACCTGCATTAAGCAGCCTGTCAAGAGAGTAACAAAAAGTGATTACTTAAATGAGGTGGGTGCTTAAATAATGTCATACTCAGAACTAATGGTAAATTTGGGGAGCATTCAAAAGGACTGCATAAGGTGGGTGACTGCTTAATACTGGTGACCACTAAGATTTTTTACTGTAGAAACAAATTTAAAAGTGCACAAAATCTATATTTATATTGCATCTGTTTGTTCGTTTTTACAATAATTTTAACACATTTTTTTAGTCATGCCTCAGCGGTCATTCCAATTTATACAAGAGCTGTCGGTAGGACAGCAACGCTCGACTATTCTTAGTGCTTGATAGTAAAAAAATGCTTGATACAGTTACCACCTCCTGTTTACAGGTTGGGGTAATGATGGTGAACAAGTGTGCAAAGTTTCAAAGCCATATGTCAATGGACTTTGAAAATATTTGAACTATTACAAAAACTTTAACGTAAATTCTAAGTCGAACAAGAGCAGTCGGTAGGACAGCATGCTCGACTATTCTTAGTGCTTGATAGTAAAAAAAATGCCTGATACAGTTACCTCCTCCTGTTTACAGGTTGGGGTCATGATGGTGAACAAGTGTGCAAAGTTTCAAAGCCATATGTCAATGGACTTTGAAAATATTTGAACTATTACAAAAACTTTAACGTAAATTCTAAGTCGAAAAAGGGGCATAATTCTGTCAAAATGCTTGATAGAGTTACCTCCTCCTGTTTACAGGTTGGGGTCATGATGTTGAACAAGTGTGCAAAGTTTCAAAGCCATATGTCAATGGACTTTGAAAATATTTGAACTATTACAAAAACTTTAACGGAAATTCTAAGTCGAAAAAGGGGCATAATTCTGTCAAAATGCTTGATAGAGTTACCTCCTCCTGTTTACAGGTTGGGGTCATGATGTTGAACAAGTGTGCAAAGTTTCAAAGCCATATGTCAATGGACTTTGAAAATATTTGAACTATTACAAAAACTTTAACGTAAATTCTAAGTCGAAAAAGGGGCATAATTCTGTCAAAATACTTGATAGAGTTACCTCCTCCTGTCTACAGGTTGGGGTCATGATGGTGAACAAGTGTGCAAAGTTTCAAAGCCATATGTCAATGGACTTTGAAAATATTTGAACTATTACAAAAACTTTAACGTAAATTCTAAGTCGAAAAAGGGGCATAATTCTGTCAAAATGCTTAATAGAGTTACCTCCTGCTGTTGTACAGGTTGGGGTCATGATGTTGAACAAGTGTGCAAAGTTTCAAAGCCATATGTCAATGGACTTTGAAAATATTTGAACTATTACAAAAACTTTAACGTAAATTCTAAGTCGAAAAAGGGGCATAATTCTGTCAAAATGCTTGATAGAGTTACCTCCTCCTGTCTACAGGTTGGGGTCATGATGGTGAACAAGTGTGCAAAGTTTCAAAGCCATATGTCAATGGACTTTGAAAATATTTGAACTATTACAAAAACTTTAACGTAAATTCTAAGTCGAAAAAGGGGCATAATTCTGTCAAAATACTTGATAGAGTTACCTCCTCCTGTCTACAGGTTGGGGTCATGATGGTGAACAAGTGTGCAAAGTTTCAAAGCCATATGTCAATGGACTATGAAAATATTTGAACTATTACAAAAACTTTAACGTAAATTCTAAGTCGAAAAAGGGGCATAATTCTGTCAAAATGCTTGATAGAGTTACCTCCTCCTGTATACAGGTTGGGGTCATGATGGTGAACAAGTGTGCAAAGTTTCAAAGCCATATGTCAATAGACTTTGAAAATATTTGAACTATTACAAAAACTTAAACATAAGTGGTTACGCCGGCGCCGACGCTCGGGTGACTGCAATAGCTCTACTTATTCTTATCGAATAGTCGAGCTAATAATCATGCCTTTCTATATAACAAACAAGTAATTACCAATTTCAAGTGACAGACTTATAATAATGCATGATTTCTGAATCAACAGTGAGACACAATGACCATTACACTCAATGTCCAACAGAAATTGTCACGGTAAAATTATGACTCACCCAAGGAGAGAATCAGTGAACCCTGTAATACATATATTAAGAGCTGTCATTGATTCTGTCAGTGCAAAGCATATTGTCAATACATCTAATATTGGTTGACACATATTGGCGATAATCCGATATATTGATTAATACTCTTATCTTTATATATATAAAACTTTTTCATACCTGTTTAAATGATTTTAGAAAATTAAGTGTTCTGTTCATGCAAATATCTTGTGTTCCATATCTAAAGGACCTTTGCATGATTTTTTTTCTGACTATATTTTGTCATCACTGCTATGAAATGTGTCCATTATGAAACAACAGCTTAGTGTAAGACATGGCCACTTACTTTTGTATATGTTTTTAGTGAATTTTCATTATTTATAGACATTAAAATGATTAATCAAAATAATCGATTTTTTCAAATTCATATCGATTATTAACCAATAGAATAATATCAACGATACATCAATGCTGTCTCTATCGATGACAGCTCTACATATATAACATATATATGATGCTCTCCATTTTTACATGTAGCTGCATCTAAACACTGTATACAGGGTTTTTATTTTTATCTGAGCCAACAGATGTGCCAATAAAAACAACCAATTTAGTCAAAGGTCAAGGGGGATATTTAGATATACAAAACTGGTTTTTACAGAATTTCAACAGATGATATGGATTGACAATCTGTTAATAATGAAAACCCTGTGAATAAACGTACCTGACTGTAAAATGAATATGGCAACCATCCTATACAATAAATTATACAAGGTTTCTATTCTTAAGAATTATACTGTTGCTCCTTACAGAACATCATCATTCTGCATGTGATCACCTTACATAATGAATATCAATTTGTGAAGCCAGACCAATCAAGTTGAATCTGATAATATCACAGGTCAAGAAAGTTCAAAAGTCTACTGCATTGGAAGAATGGTCCATGAACTTCACTTGTACATAGAAAGAATATACCAGAAAATGGAAACAAAAACAACTTTGTTCACAAACAAAAGGGACATACCTGTAATGCCAGCCACAAAGAGCACATATAATGGTTGAATCTGAAGCAACTATCTCACTGCTACTGTGTGAGGCAATAGTTCTCGCATAAGACATCATACTTTCTGCTGTAACTCCCTTGTAAATGAACAGGTAAAAAAAAGTAATTTTCAATGGGCGTAGTCTCTGAATACATGAAAATCTTTTCAAAATTAGTCCTTTATATCCCTGGGTCCTCTATGCAGTCATTTTAGTTCAGTTAAGTTAATTCATACAAATTCATCTTAATTTGATTGTGTTGGAAGCTATAAGCTTACTGAAACACTCAAATCCATGCCTGGATCCAACCAATACTAAGCAATGAATATAAAGTTTCTTGCTCAATGAATCAACAGCTTGTCCCTGACATGGATTAAACCCACGGTCATTTTAGATAGCATTTTTAGGAGAAAATATACCTATTTTGGGCTAAGGGAAAACAGCGATTATTTGGCTGTAAAATATAGAAAAAAATCCTTGTATAATGTTTATCAAAAGATTTCAAGGGCAATATACATATAAAAATTACAAATATAGTTATTTTGGTTTTTTCAATAATCTGTTTTAATTAAAAACATGGAGCGCTAATCAATTAATATAGTTTACACGCCAAGTTACCTTTTCCTCGATGGATTTGAATGATACTGTAGGAATTTTAGCACATTGCAGAGATGTCATTTTAAACCAGAAATTGCTCAGTAACTCCTCTCTGTCATGGTACGGTACATACAGAAATGATTCTAAAAATAGAAGTGATAAGATAATTTCTATCGTAAATCAGTATTACAGATAAAGTGATTTTTACAACTTAAAAATAACACATGGCACACCTAAATCGCTGATACATTAAAATTGTGTTTAGTGAATGTCGCCATTGCAGAAATGTTTCATGTAAGGTCAGCAACTGAACTTCAGAATAAATGAATAATTCAAAAAAAAAACTTTTATCATTAAGAATTATTTTACTATTTATAGCAACTGTTAACAAAGAAAATTCTTAAACCGACTAGAGTTGATAATAAGAACAGCTTTATGACATGTAATCCCTATATAAAGTTATTTTGGTTGGGTAATACAGTAAATGTCATATAGAGCCTTTTCAGCTTAAGTGGTGGAGGAAGACCTCAGGCTGCGGTGCCCCTCAACGCATTTATAATTTCAGGCATGAAAAGGCACCTGAGTAGAACCACCTACATTCTGTTTGCTACAAAGCTTCCTCACATGAAACAATTCAAAGTCCCTGTGGAGATTCAAACCCACTGCAGTGAGGGGCAAGTGGTTTGAAATCAACGACCATAACCACTCTGCCATGGACACCTATTAAAGTTGTTTGAATTTAAGCAAAAAGTGACAATACTTATAATTTTGCCAACAATTTTTGTAGTCTTTTTCCTGCAATTAGTCTTTTTGCTTTTCTTACATAATACTTTCCCTGTTTAGGAAAGTAATAGAATGCTATTGATAATTGAGATGCAGGACATTTAAGTTCTAAGCAGGAGGTCTGAAAATAGTCTAATGATAATGGAATCTGAACCAAGGATTGTTTATTAATGAATAAAAACTCTGAGGGAGCATTGGCCTTATGGATAAGGTGTCAATGATTCTTGGCGATATGTACTGAAATTGAACCCTCCTTGGGAACATTTCCTCTGATGAAAAACCTGAGACAGACAAAAATCCAATTAAATTTTATTATTTTATTCTACTTATAAAAGGTGGTATGTCATAAGAAAAAGATGTATACCACGGAATACAAGAAAGTTTAAGCTATGTCTTTTTACTGTATTGTGTCTTTTTGTCAATTACAGCAGCTCTACAATTAAAGCTTAAAGCTACAGATATCAGGACTGTTACTGTTACATTGATTTTGGTTTGTGACTTCCAAAATGAATTGCTTTACCTTCTTTACCTATACAATATGACTTCCAATGTCAAGACACTTTGCTGTCTCTGACCTCCAAATTTTGGGAACTTAATGGAAGCCCTGTGATATGGTAACGCAGCTACTGATATGGATACCTGCCATGAACCATTATAAGACACTTCTGACTTTTATGAAACAATACAAATATTTAGGTCATTCTGATGACCACCATATAGCTGTCATATTTTAAAGGAGAGTTATCTATCATATAAGTGGCACAATCATTTTGAAATTCAATGAAGAGACTACGGAGTGATTTTTTTAGCTGGCATCTTTTATCAATTTTCGTATACAACCCAAGATTTCATTATCTGAATGTAGTAATGGTTTAACTCTTATTAAAAGTTAGTAAGAGATAACCTGTAACTGCACTTAAGTGACGATTTATATATAATTCTACATGGAATTAACATGAGCACATAAAAAATCTAACCTACCTGGACACGAACTTGAGGACCATTTACACAATTTTTCATGACCATCCACCAGTTCTTTCTTAAATTTATTGCAACTATCCCTATCTGAATATAAAACAATGTGTTAAACATACAAAACTTTTATACCTTGAATTGTAGCATACATGTACATTTACTTGTAACTTTCAACGGACATTTCCAAAATTCAAAGCAAGTTAAATTTATCCATTACACATATTCGAAAAATATGTAAAAATCTTTATTACAAAGACTTCTAAGTTTGATACCTATTATTTAAATCATTCATTTTTTTATTAATAAGATATATGTACTTTGATAAAATCAATTACTATTGAAAATATGTTTTTGCAATCTAAAGACCTAACATATATAGACTGATACAAGATTTAAATAAAAGCTCAAATTTTTTTTGCCAATACTCACAATTTCGAGTGTCTACTGCCTTCGGAAGCTGACCGCAAATGAAGGCTTTACAGTTCACACACTGAAGCATATCGGTGTCCGTATTCTTCCAACCGTATCGGGCACAGACCAAGGGCGACAACTCCAGTGGTTTTGCGAACCACTGCAGAGGGTACCAGTGTTAAGGCTTCAAAAGTTTCATATTATTAAAAGTAACTATTTTTGATCAAATAATTCAAAATTCATCATAAAATCATTAGATTAAGATAGACGGTCTTAAAATATTTCTTAAAACTCCAAAGAGACTTTTAGACTTGATTAAACTAGAAATATTGTTTTCTAGTAAAGTGAACCATTTGATACAAGTATGAACAAATAAGTCAACTTGCATGAAAAATTTCACATACGTTTTTTGCAGAATAATCAATTAAATTGTGCAAAAACGACCAAATAATGATAAGTATCTCAAATCAGGCTAAGAATCAAACAAACAAAAAAAATTATTTTTCAAATTTAATTCTGATGATGGTCCTTTATTATTTTTTGGGTCCTCAAGTGCTAAATTGATCTATTAAGGAATTTCAAAATTTATCATAATTGAGCCGCGTCACGACAAAACCAACATAATGGATTTGCGACCAGCATGGATCCAGACCAGCCTTGGCATCCACGCAGTCTGATCAGGATCCATGCTGTTCGCTAACAGTTTCTTTACTTGTTATAGGGTTTGTAAGGGAACAGCATGGATCCTGATCAGACTGTGCGGATGCCCAGGCTGGTCTGGATCCATGCTGGTTGCAAACCCATTATGTTGGTTTTGTCATGACAGGCTGGTATGTTTTCAGGTGTTTGGACTTCAGTAGCGCTCCTTTAAAGCTTTAGAATACAAAAGTTTTACTAGCATGCAAGTAGTTCCCGTACAAAAATTGAAGTTACTAAGAAACTATTTTTCTAGCACATTCACCATAAAATTGACTGTTACATTTGTTTATAATTCTGGCAATATCCCTCACCCACCCCTAAAAAAAATATCTTTCATAGTCCAGGCCGGGTAAAAATCATCAGGGCCGGAAACAAATCTAAGGATCCCAGTCCTTGTGGCTGGAAATTTTTTTTGACTTTCGCATTGACTGCTGTAATCCCAAGGCATAATGCCATATAAGAATCTTACACTGGCTGCCGGTACAGACCAAAATATATAACTCCAGGGAAACTGGTTACAATGGTAATGAGGCTCTGCCCAGTTTCCACTAAACAGTTACCCGAGAGCTAGATATTCCTGTCTGTACCAACAGCCAGTGTTTTTTTCTTGCATAACATATCAATTATTTTCAAAAGAGAAATTAAGAAAACTAACATTCTCATTATGCACTTTTTTTCTTATTGTAGCGTATGCACTTACAACTTCATTCATAATGGTAAAATGGTGTCATCCTAAGAATTCAATTCATTCATAAAAGGCTCCATGCAATGATGTCATTTAAAGCATGCGACTTGTCTTACATGGGGGGCATAAGACAGATTTTTCTAGCACTGGTGTAAAGGTTAGATAATCCTGTCCTATATGCAAGAATTCACATGCAATGACGTGCTTGTATGCATGATATTTTACCCATTTAATAAAGCAATTAAGTTATTTTAAATGGAAATATAGAACCAATCTGACCAAAGTTAAGATCTTATAATGTTTACATCTACAGCTTAATGTAAACATAAGAAAATCTGAACTGCAGTCAGACTGATATAGAACAAAAATCTAATATTCAAAGAAATTTTCATCACTAACATGTGATATGGTATGGGGCATTATTTGAAAACTCTTTTACAGGACTCATATGGCAGAAATGATTGCACAAGAATGGAAGCCCTAATATCTACAAGGTCATATTTTGACAACTCACAGGTGAAAAGTGATAAGGTGCTGAAACAATTGTATCTATGAGCAACTGTGTATGTTTCTATTTTTGGAAAATTTCAGTAAGTATTTGATATCTGAAATATTATTTAATGAATGTCTAGTTCTACAATGACATACCAGGGCCCTCAATCCAATTTTGGGGATGTGGGTCGCTACCCTCAGCAGGGGGAATTTTAGTGTATGGGGGGAATTTTCCTCCTTTCTTTTATGTCAGATCAAATATCAAATAAACTATGATACTATCAATAAGGAGCAGGCATAAGAGCAGAACCATGGGACAAACTCAAGGATTTTTTTGGCTTATTTTATAGCCGATATATGTTCATATCCCCAATTGAAAATAGTATATTATTTTCCAAATTCACACGAAAAAATTCCCAATTGCAAGTTGCAAAATAAAAAGATTAGATACCGGTAACTAATTCTAAAATCTTTTAAAATAAGCGCTTCTTCACGGTTAAGGTGTTTAAAAGTTTGAAGATGCCATCCTAGACAATGATTCTTTGCATACATTTAATCATTGCAAAAATTAAAGTCATGCATTTTTACCAAATTTTAACAAAACATCGCTGAAATTCCCAATTCCATGGGTATAGGTCATGTTCCCAAAATCCTGGAAAAAATGCTGAAACTCTATATCCAGATGACAAATAGCTTCATAACCTATATCAATGAGGGACAGGGTCAGCAGCTTGGAGGAGCAATCATTAAAAAGATAAATGTTATTTTCAATTTAAAGGATATTGAAAATGTGTCAACACGCTCTTTGAAAAGTTTCTTGTTTCTAGCATCAGGCACATTAAATTCTTCAGCATTTGTTCCACTTGTATGAGACTCAGCTTTTCTGCAAAATACAAAATAGTTCTGTTATATCATTAAAAGCAGACTCATCCTGAAATATATTGTTATTCAAAAAAAAAAGATCAGAGTACTCAGTAGGGACCTATCAATCCCATGCAAAATCCATTCATGTCTAGCTAAAATGTTTATATATAATAATTTTGGCTTTATAATTATATACTGGTTGGAGTGTTAAAGCTGACAGTAGATCACATATTTTTTTAAAATATCTTAATACATTTAAAGGCTTTATGTTTTCGCCCGCAAAATCTGATTTTGACTTACTTGTCAGTTTTTATGTAAAGCATTTTTCAACTTGTCTGTATAATATTTACATAGTTAATTCTTGAATATTTTCACTTGTCTGTACAGGCTGTGGGACAACCTGGGCAATACGGACAATTGATTTTGCCGCCCTTGTAAAGTACATTGTAAGTTCAGTTAAAAGACATTATGATATAATGCACAAATAAAAATAGAAATAGAAACTGGTACTTCTTTAAGTTCAGGAATAAAACATCCATGGTCTTTTTATCCCACAAAAGCAGATGAAGATACTTTATTTTTATTAAAAAAAAAAAAGCTTAAAAATTTTCTGGCATTCAAATAATTATTTATACTTTTGTATGTTTTGTTATACAAAGGACTTTTATAAACAGGACACACACAGGGTGAATTTTCATAATTAAAAAAAACATTAAAATTTTTAATAAAAATTATCGATGTTTGGATCTTTTGTACAGTGATTAATCTAGACGTGCTTCCTGTGTAAAATATGCATAAAAATCGAAATAGACGCACAGTTTCAAAATATGTACATTCAATTTGAGGCATGCAAATCTGGTAGTTAATAATCCAAAATATCACGGTTAGTGATTCCTATGTACCATTAGATTACTTTAATTTCATCAGTTGAATAATTTATCAATTTCTTCAGTTGAATAATTAAATTTCAAATGATTACTGGGGCAACACTCATACCCCATTTGCTTAACGTCAAATCCCAAGCAATTGCTGCTTGTGATTGGTAAAAGCCCATTATCAGCATAAGGCAATCAGAGCGTCTGTTTTGGGACAGACAGCCTACAATGGTGAAATATGAAATTAATGCTTAGGAAAATCTATAGCATAGTGCCAAGGGCACATCTAAAATCTGTGCAAGACTTATATCTAATGAAAACAAAACTTTCCGTTGAATATTTTAGCCATCCAGTCAAAACTGGTACGAACAGCATCAGGTTACCCATCCCCCTGTAATTACACATATTCTTGAATTTATCCATCCCCTTTAGCTTTTTTCCATGTTATCTACTTACCTAATCACTTTCCCACACAGATACCCATTTCTACTTCCGTAAATTTAATCCAATAAAACAAACAAATGAAAGTGCTGCAGCACTGAATGCGACGGATATGCAACCGGAGAGACATTAATTAAGGCTTTTTTTAGAAAAACAAAACAAAAACAAAACACAAAATATATAACAGAGAAAATTTGTTCCATACAAGTTTGAGATTTGTAGAGCAATATATTTTGTGTCCCAAATTGATATAATTCAGATTTTCTACTTTCAAACACTTAAATACAGAATGAAATTTATGCCTAAAAACTCTGGTCAGACTTGTAAATCAGTGTCCTTATCGATTTATTCTAAGAAATGATATGTAAATAGAAAAAAAAACTATCAACGAAATATTTCTAGAATAAATCCAGGCAGATAAACTTCAAACATAATACATTATACATTTGATAATGCTATTTAGAATTGCTTCGTGTTATATTATAGTGGGCATACAGACAATAAAATATAAGTCATTTGTATTTTTATTTCTCTTGGATATGTCTCATTAAAAAAAAAAAAATGGTTAAAATCATCAGCAATTAATAGTGTATTTCTTAGATTTTTTTTATTTACAAGGTAAAGATGTAGAGGCCAAAGCACATCGTTTTTATTTTAATTTAAATGTCACTTAAGCACTACAGTGTCTAGTTGTCCTATTCAACTTCACACTAAATTCCATTTTCAACTTGTTTGCTTCTTACAATATTTGTATAGCATTTCTAAAAGTATTGCATTACAATCCGCTGGTTTATTAATTACATGTTTAATGTGTACTTCCTAATCGCCTGTCCAAAAATCAGAACAGGTGAAGCAGAATCTATTTTTGTATACATTGCTTGTAAAATGTTTTTCACTATAACTTTGTCATTTCTTAAGGTATCAACTTCAAACTTCAAATATATGTTCCTTATCATCAACCACATCTTATGTGACAAGGTTCATAACTCTAGCACCAATATTTTCAGATTTATCTCCCCTTGAACTTAGAATTTTCCTTAAAAAATACAATTTTTTACTGTTTCTTCTTTATTTCTTAAGGCATCAACCTCATACTTCAAATATATGTACCTTATCATCATCCCCATCTTATGTGACTAGGTTCATAACTCTAGCACCAATATTTTCAGCTTTATCTCCCCTTGAACTTAGAATTTTCCTCAAAAAATACTATTTCTTACTGTTTCTTCTTAATTTCTTAAGGGATCAACCTCATACTTCAAATATATTTACGTTATCATCATCCCCATCTTATGTGACAAGGTTCATAACTCTAGCACCAATATTTTCAGATTTATCTCCCTTTGAACTTAGAATTTTCCATAAAAAATATTATTTTTTATTGTTACTTATTTATTTCTAAAGGGATCAACTTCATACTTCAAATATATTTACGTTATCATCATCCACATCTTATGTGACAAGGTTCATAACTCTAGCACCAATAATGCAATAATTATCTCCCCATTAACTTAGATTTATACACTAGAAAAATGTTATTTTTTATTATTACATTTTTATTTTTAAAGGTATCTACTTCAAACTTCAAATACTTATTCCTTATCATCAATTACATTTTATGTGACAATGTTCATAACTCTTGAAGCAATATTTACAGATTTATCTCTCTTTGAACTTAGGATTTTCTTTAAGAAATATAATAACTTCTTTACTTTTTAAGGTATCTACTTCAAACTTCAAATATATATTTCTTATCATTACACAACTGTTGTGTGACAAGGTCCATAACTCTAGCATGACTATTTCTAGAATTATTCCCCTTGACCTTGGAATTAATGTTAACAAATGTTATTTTTTTACTAAAATAACTTAATACATAATTATACATAATTGATTTTTCTTTCATAGTTTTGTCCTCCTTACTGCGTCCAGTAATTTATTAGTCGAGCTTCGCTGTCTCCTGTGACAGCTCTTGTTCTATTTCAAACTGTTTTAGAAAACGAGCATATAGAGATATATATGTCTTATTTAGTGTTATGTAACATTGTAAGCGTCTGTATGAATGGATTAAAGTTTACGTTCTGAAAACGTATTGTCATATAATTGCATATAATAGAACCCTATCAACGTGGTGGCATCGCAGGAGTATGCAATTATTTGTTTCACACCTGCAGTGTGAAGTATTTCTGCCACTTTAGTGAAATATATCGTCCAAAAGCCATTTTCGGGAAGGGGAAGATTGGTACTCAATATTATTCGAACTAAGGAATTATACTCAATATTATTCGAATTTAGCCTTCATAATCGGTATTATTCGAACTGACAATCATGGCAGATACGTTTAGACCCCCTGGACATTTAGATGTTGAAAATGGTAACAATTATCACATAACTTTATCAAATGGAAGCGCCAATGGAAATTTAATTTACCAGTGTTGACTGCCAGTGGAAATGCTAAGAAAGATGAAAAGATACAAGTAAATATCCTATTACACTGTGCTGGACCTAAAGTTATCAATTTACATGGACAAATGCAGAACATAAACTGAAAGTGAAAAAAATATTTGACAAAATAGAAAGCTATTGCAATCCTAGAAAAAATGAAGAGCTAGAATCATACAGATTTTGGGTAACAAATCTAGATGAATATTCATCATTTGACAGTTTTCTTACAGAGTTTTGAAAGCATGTTGAGTCCAGAAATATATTTTGAAATATGTTATTTACAATCAAATCACTCAGTCAGGCTGAGCCACCCTAAACATTGTTTTCCATAACTCCTTAGACTATTGATATTTAAAGGTAAAATTATTAGCCATATATGTCAGAGCTTATGATTGCATGGGCAGTTAAATTAAAGCCATTAGTAAAAAAAAAAGGTTGACCTGGGATAACCAAAGTGAAGAGTGAAATATGACACTCAACACAGGTACATTCTAAATATTTAGATTAATGTTTATGATCAGATTTAGCACAAATAGTAATTTAATTTCCCCTGATACAACAAATATGAATTTATTTAGAGTCCTGAAGATCTTTTAATGATGAAATCTTAAATGAAAAACCAGGTTTAACTGAATAATTATAAAATTCCTTGCCGCAATAACTCGAAGGTACATAAAGCCAGTGAAAAAAATATTTCTATCCATATTCATCATTCCTGGACCTCCATCCATTTGATGAATTTCTCCAACTGGTAAATTTTTCATCTTAATTATGTTCTGTTTGTTAATATAAAAGATTTTTTATGTTTATATACAGCTAGAATAGTCTGTAATGGCTAAGATAGACAGATAAGAACAAACTATTTAGTAAACATGAGTTACATCCCTTCAAATGGAGATAAAGATGAAACCCATAAGAAATTGCCATGTCTGACAGATAGTCAAAATATATTGACGTGCCGAAGCTTGATTCTGAGATATTTTCGTTCTGGGGCAGAATCTCGCTTTGTAGAGGCGAGATATTGCCCAGACACGAAAATAGCACAATATCTCGTCGCGCAGTACAGTGCTCGAAATTAGCAGTAGTCCTATAGCCCCTGACTACTAAATTTCTCCTCGGGCTACCAACTTTTCACCGTAACAAGCCCAACCAGGCTACTGTATTTTCAGAGACAATATAAACAACTGTTTTGAAGAAATGAATCGTGCTAGTGAACTATCTTTTGGGCTAGTGAATATTCCCAATTGGTAGTCCGACCAGCCTAGTGGATTCAAATCCTAATTTCTTACACTGGCAGTACAATTAGTTGGACTAGTCTGACAGACAGCAAAATTATAAAATTCTGCAGGCTCAGTTTAACTTAGGCCCATTTAAAGGAGGTAGTGGTAATAACTGTGGGTCAAAAATTAAATGATATCATTTTCAAGGGATGTTTCTGATATGATTTACTTGAAATAATGGGTCATTATCAATGAATGTTTCTTTGACTTCTATGCCCATGTGTAATAGATTATTGACATTGCCAGCTAGATAGCTAAGCTAAGTGAGTCAGTACAGCCCACATACATGTATAATATTCTGATTCAGGTTTGATTCCGGTCAAACTGCACATTTTTCTCACCCTGTGATATTTTCACCCTGTTACTTTTAGGGTCCAATATACATGATATATGTTTATGATGGTACATTACTGAATCATAAGTCAATTCACTTTGTTACTTAAGTGTGCCAATGAAAAAGGAAAAATTTCAATATGCTGTGGATTATGTCAATGCATAGAACTATGAGACTGAAAATATTTAAGCTGTAGAGCTGCTGTATGGTATTCCAAGGGTTCTTGGTTTTTTGGTAATGCTGAGGTATGGTATTCTGAGTGTCTCTGGTTTGAGTTTTAGTCAGGCTGCATTTCATTTTCTCACTCTTTGAAATTGATAAATATTTTCAGCTCCTTATTGGCTGAACTGCATATATTAATGATTTATTTGTATTAAATCAATATTGTTAAATATTTAGTTATTGTCTATATATGTGAATTTATTTTTGATAAGGCATTGTAACAGTACTACTTCTTAATTTGACCTTTTTGTATTAGGGGGAGAAGCCCTTAATTAACTCCTTACCAGTAAGTTTTATTGTACACGATGATGATAGCTTGAAAGGATTTAGCCAAAAAAGATACTACATGAATCATTTTTTTTTCCTATTGGATTGTAAAATATTTATTGATTGTCAAAAAACTATATGGAGTTCTACTCGGTGACATTAAACAGTCCCAGCTGGCCATACATGCAGGACCTTGCAGACCATGAGACAGGGTGGTCTGTACCAAGACAAATCCGATATCGAGACATGGTGGACAGGACAGACAGTGATGTTCAGATCCCCCACTCAGTAAGGAAGTTACTACACTCAAGGTCCTGGTCTTCAATTACTTCATTTGCTTACTTGGAGTAAAGGTGCCGGAAACAATAGTATGGTATCACAAAAAGCACAGACTGTGATAAAAGTCAAACCAAAAAAGATACTATAAATTGAATTCATAGATTATATAAAAGAAATTTATTAATTCTTTAAGTTTATAGTTAACATAAAAAAAAAGAAACTTAGTATTTAATTTTGATATATAGTATATTAACACACATAAAGTGCATTATGCCATATAAATTTCAACTTAGTGCTTAAATACTTTCTGATGCACTCAGTACTAATCTTTGGATTCCCACACTCCTCTCCACCTAGCTCCAATGAGATCCACTTGGTTGACCATAACATGTACCATACCTCATATTGTTTGTTTACAGTTTGGAATGAAAAAATGAAAGTTTATTCTAGATATTATAAAATTCACAAGGCTTTCAACACATCAACAATTTTATTGTTATTTTATTTTTTGAAAATGTGTTGGACTTCTGGTCTGATGCATGTAGATGCTGTGTTGGCATATAGCAATACCCCTATTTTGTATGTGTGTGCATGCATGCGTGCATGTGTGTTTGTTTTATGCATTATATAGTTAACATCTTTTGAAAACATCTTGTCCAATTTCAACCAAATTTGACAGGGTTGTTCCATGAGTAAAGGGCTTCCAAAGTTGTTCAAAGACTTAAATGAGGCCTAGAGCATAGATATTTTGCAAAAGGCATTGTCTGGTAGACATTCACAAGATTTTCACATTATACCCTGGGGGATCAAATTAGCCCTGCACTAGGGTTCACAGATTTTCCTGATATGTATGTAGTTAAAACTTAAAATCTTCTCCTCTGAATTGACAAAGACTAGAGGTTAGATATTTGCCATGAAACATTTGGTAGTTAACCTCTACCAAGACTATTCACGTTACAGCCCAATGGTCAAAATTAGCCTCACCCTGAGGTTCATATATTAAGGTTTTCCTTATATGTATATAGCAAAAACTTTTTTAAAAATCTTTTTATCAGAAGGTTTAAGGCTTAGAGCTTAGATTCTTGGTAAATAATATCATCAGTACGTCCTTTACCAAAGTTGTTCAAATGTTGCCCCTAGTGAAATAGCACCAGGGTGTCATAGGTTTTCCTTACATGTATAAACATGTATAGAAAAAAAAAACATAAAAAATATTCTCCTCTGGATTGACAAAGGCTAGATGTTTGATATTTGGCATGAAACCTTTACCTGTGTAGTAAACCTCTATCACTATTGTCCAAATTATAGCCCTGGGGTCAAAATGGCTCTGCTAAGGAGTCTTTTTAGGTTTTCATTATATGGTATGTATAAAGTAAAAAACTTTAAAAAACATCTTGTCTGAAGGTACAAGGTTTACCAGGCACCATGGTGTCTTAGGATTTCCTTAAATGTATATACATGTATAAAAAAAACTAAACTTAAACAGTATTCTCCTCTGAATTGACAAAGACTAGAGGTAAGATATTTGGCATGAAACAATGTGTAGTCGACCTCTACCAAGATTGTTTTAATTTTAGCCCTGGGATAAAATTTGCCTTATGGGAGGGTTGGGATGTCGTTAATTTTCGTAATGTACTTGTAAGAATTTAAGAATGTACAAGGCTAAAGCTTAGGGCTTTGATGCCTAAATTTTGTCAAGTACAAATGCTTTTATTTTAAATCAATAATTGCACTATGGAGTGCATTTTTTCCAGTGAATGCGTTTTGCATGTAACAAAGATGTTCACCTAACTTTTAAGTCTTGCTGAATGATTCAATACCACATTTTTGTAGACTACAAACCTGCATGTTGTCTTGTTTTTATAGTAATAGATAACTGCACTGAAAACTCTATTTTACTATTTCAGCATTGTAACCAGAAGATGACTTCTATTGAGTTCAGTAGATTAAAATCACATGGTCTTGATGTCAAGCAATGTATACCTCAGTGCTTGCAGTGCTTTGATTAGAATAGCGAAGGTTAACTCATATCATGACCTAGTAAAATATGTAAACAAACCACAAGAATCGGTAGTAGAACTGATATTATAACTTCCTTACCATGAAAGACTACATGGCGGTAAAGTGTCTTACATGCATTTTCAAAAATAGATATTTATACTAGCCATTGTACTGTATCTAATCTATTAATAACTGCTGAATATTCAGCTAAACCCGCGGTATGAGTCACAAA
The DNA here is from genome assembly GCF_026571515.1 of Ruditapes philippinarum. Taxonomy (NCBI): domain Eukaryota; kingdom Metazoa; phylum Mollusca; class Bivalvia; order Venerida; family Veneridae; genus Ruditapes; species Ruditapes philippinarum. The sequence goes on along the minus strand of NW_026862343.1, from coordinate 54,157 downwards.
AATGGTTCTTCTTTTATTAATGCGTGATTTATCCTAGAGTCACAAAAAAACTTTTGATTTGTTAATAATAATGTTTTGTATAATGTAGAAATATTTATTTCCTACTAATAATGTCTTGGAACTCAGAGGTTACACCTTTATTGAAGTATAATTTGCTGTCCTACTTTTTCGACAGCGTTAAATCGTTTCAGCAGTAATTTGCATATTGCGCAATAATACTACGGGACTACAAAGTTCTTATCAATAATATACGTTCATATTTTAACTTGGATAACTTAATTTGAAATTGAAAAGGCTAAATATGGAAGACATTAAGATATCCAGACAAAGTATGTGATTTTTGAAGGATCAAATTTATGTACTATTTCTTGGGCTGTTAATTGGTTTAGGACACATTGCGCGAGTGTAGCCAACGAAATCCCATGTGTAGATGACTTAGCTCTGAACGCGCCTGAGGGCGCGTCCGTCGCAAAAATCATAAATCTACTTTATATTTCATGAAAAAAATTGTTGCTGTTAATTACAGTATAATCTGACAGGTGTGCAACTTGATTTCCCCTAAGATCACTCAAGTTCAGGCAAGCTTTTGCTGATGAAGTGTAAAAAAAAAAGATGTCTATTTTGTCATCAGAATATTTGACAGGGTGATTAACCAATCAGGGAAACATTGTGCATGATGTTTCATGATCAAAAGGTGTATGTGTATTTAAAAAAATCTTCTGTATATAGTGAAACAGGAACATTCGGTGCAAATTAGGAACAATTAAAATGTATAATGCACAGTATTAGACATAAGTAGTAAGGTGAATAAATTATGCAAATTAGATTTTTGAGCCTCAAAAAAATGTTTTCACTGCAATTAATATTAGTACCAAAAATTACTTTTTATACACTAAATATACTTAATCCCTTGTTAAACAAGATTGCATTTGAGAAAAATGCTATGCCACCGCATTAATACAACACTAAATAGTAGTGTAGGAACAGATTTTCTTTGTTTCTATACAATTTTGAAGATTGTCATAATGCATAGATCCCGGACCTATCTAATTCTTATTATCAGATTAGTTAAATCTGTTGTTAACTCAATAAAAGATCAGAGTAGGAATATATCAATGCACTTGAGTCTAGTGAATTTGGTGTTGAAGGTAATATTTCACACAGCCTAAATTTCATGACTACATCAAAGGACAACATAGTATGACACTTTGTCAAAATCTAGGTCAGCTGAAATCAAAGTTCACTTAACATCTTAATCTGTACACATGGTTCAAATTTTCATAGCTGTACATCAAAGGACAAGAAAGTAGGTCACATCATCAAAATCTAGTTCACCTGATATCAAAGTTCAATTTTAAAACTAAAACTGTGCACATGGTCAAAATTTCAGTGCTGTACATCAAAGGACAAGAAACGTAGGTCACTGTCCCTTGGGCAAGGCAAAAATTTTGGACCCAAGGGTTTTAATTCAAAACAAATCTTGATACAGGTCCACCAAACAACATTTCAAGTCAAATATCTAAAGCTGTAGCTTTCTCCTATTCAGAAAAGATTTGTTTTATTTTCTGTTTTTACTATGTGAACATAATGAGAATCACTGCCCCTGGGCAGGGCCAATTTTAACACTAGGGGCATAATTTAAAACAACTTTAGTAGAGAACCCATAGAATATATTATAGAGCAAACATCAAAGCTCTATGCCTTGTACCTTCAGACAAAATATTTTCTTTTTTTTTTTACTATATGTACATTGTGAATATCAATGACTCCTGGGGTGGGGCCAATTTTGACCCCAGGGCTATAATGTGTACAATCTTGCTAGAGGTTTCACTACATAATGTTTCATGCAAAAATCTTAACTCTAGCCTTTGTAAATTTAGAGAAGATGATTTTTTTTAAGTTTTTACTATATACATATAAGGAAAACCTATGGCCCATAGGGCGGGTCTTATTTTGACACAAGAGGCAAACTTTGAAACAACTTTTGGTAGAGTACCTATACATGATATCATTTAACAAATATTCAAGCTCTAAGCTTTGTACTTTCAGACAATAAGATTTTTTTTATTTTTTTACTATAATGTATATATTGAAAATCAATGACCCCTGGGCAGGGGCAATTTTGACCCCAGGGCTATAATTTGAACAATCTTGCTAGAAGTTCACTTCACAATGTTTCATGCAAAATATGTAACCTCTAGCATTTGCTAGAAGAAATTATTTTACTATAAAGTTTTTACTATATACATATAAGGAAAACCAATGACCCCCGGGGCAGGGCTGATTTTGACCCCAGGGCTATAAATTTGAACAATCTGAGTAGAGGTTCAACCAGACAATGCTTTATGCAAAATATCTAAGCTCACAGCCTTTTTGGTCTTTACAAGAAGGTATTTTAAGTTTTTACTTTATGTACATATAGTGAAATCAAATGACCCCCGGGGCGGGGCCGATTTTTGACCCCAGGGCTATGATTTGAACAATCTTGGTAAGGGTCTATCAGACAATGCCTTATGCAAAAATATTCTAAGCTCTAGGCCTTTTGGGTCTTTAAACAAGAAGTTATTTTAAAGTTTTTACTATATGTACATATAGTGAAAAATCAATGACCCCCGGGGCGGGGCCGATTTTGACCCCAGGGTTAAAATTTGATTAATCTTGGTAGAGGTCTACCAGACAATGCCTTATGCAAAATATCTAAGCTCTATGCCTTTTGGGTCTTTACAAGAAGGTATTTTAAGTTTTTACTATATGTACATATAGTGAAAATCAATGACCCCCGGGGCGGGGCCGATTTTGACCCCAGGGTTATAATTTGAATAATCTCGGTAGAGGTCTACCAGACAATGCCTTATGCAAAATAATCTAAAGCTCTAGGCCTTTTGGGTCTTTACAAGAAGATTTTTTAAATTTATTCTTATAAATTCCTTTTGGTTGCCATGGCAACCAGATTTCTGCATGGAATGAAATTCTTTGAACAACTTTGGAAGCCCTTCACCAAGGATCAATCCTGCCAAGTTTGGTTGAAATTGGACAAGTGGTTTTTCACAAGAAGATTTTTTAAGTTCACTATATAATCTATATAACACACACACACACACACACACACACACGCACACAAACAAACACACACACAGGTGAATCGCTATATGCCACCGCATCGCAGATGCTGCGGTGGCATAAAAACATGTAAATCATGTCAAGGATCTGCTATTAAAAAAAAAAAATTCTGCTAAGACGCATTTTTTTTTGGGTTGTGACCATTGGGTTTTTCTAAAAGGACATTTTTTTCTTTCTTTTGCGTCGTTGGACCCCATTAAAGGGAATTTTTTAGATTAATTTACTGTTTTTAAAAAATTTATAAAATCCTGTTTTTTCGTATTCTCTGGGGTTTTAAAGGGCTAAAACTTGGTTGATAATATTTATAAAAAAAATTCTGTTTTCAGTATTTTTTTTGCCCGTACACAGAAAAAATAACCCTTTTTAAACAAAAATATAAAGGAAGGGAAGTCTTAAAAAGTAAGCAAAACAAAAGATATTTCCCCTTTTAAAAATACTGATCTTCACCCTCTTTGAAGCGGTTTCTTTTTATGGAATTGGGGAGCGTTGGTTTTAAACCGTTTTTCCTTTTCCAAAAAACAAAAAACCTCCCAGAACCGAGAAACAGGGAATCCGGGTCAGCCCTTTGGGGCCCCAAAACAAAAATCCCCCCCCGAGTCCCGCTGGCCCTATTCCAAATCGGCACGGGAAATTTGGCCCCCTTTTTTCAATTTTTAATATTTAGTTTGTTTTTAACACAATTTTTGTAATTATTTTTCATTATTTATAATCAACAGTGTGACAGTTTCGAACTAGCTTTTCTTATCAGTAGAATTGTGAGTAAAGATAAACGATTGCGTATCTCACTGTATCTCTAATATTTAACTTCTGTTCTGTTCTTTATTACTTTAACTAGATAATGCACAGACAAAGTCTTTCTATTTGATGGAAGATAGATAAATAACATTTTTTTCTAAATATACTTTATTTCAGAAGAAGTACAATGTATAATTATATAATAATAAGATATTTTTTATAATTCATTTACCTTAACAACATGCAAATCAAAGTTAATACGTTATATATTTTTGTAAAGTGGGCCGAGTTGACCTGTGCCGAGTTGACCCGTGCCGAGTTGGTATAGGGCCGAGTTGACTCTTTTCCGAAACAGGGATACTGCTCTACATATTCCTATTCCTAATTATTTTATGGACAGATTCACATCTGATTAAAATAAGATGTTCACTGAATATGTGACAGAGAAAAGTTATTTTAAACAGTGTAAAAGACTAACAAGTAAGTTCTTAATTGCTTAATACTAGATATGGCGTTATTCTCAATAAGTAGGGAGTGGCTAGAATCTACAGTATTTACATTTTGAATTTTAAACTTTATTCACAATGATTCATCAAATATCTAATCAAGTGTGCGATGATTTACAAAAATAAAGCAACTGTTATCTCATTACATTTAGCAAATGTAGATCTATTTCTTTCACAATCACTGTCATTTATTTTTTAAAATTTGGATCGCGAAAATGTATGACAATTTAGAAAATTCATGTTCATCTCCAATATATAACCTGGATTTTCATACACATGGTGTAAAAGACAAAAATATACCTTTGCCTTTCATCTTCACTTGCTGTTCTGCTCTCACCTGAGAGAAAAGAAGAAAACAACCTTTTGATTCGCTCTGGGGTTTCGATTTCGGCAGACATTTTAAAATGAATGACCAAAAGCGCCTTAAACACCGCGAAGAATCTACACAAAGAAATAAAGATTAAAGTCGTGAGGACAATTTTTGGCCAGTTTAGAGCACCAGTATGATTTCATCAGAAAACTCTGAAACATCTTTCATAATAAAATATTACAAGCACAAACATTTATTGTGTGTGATATTCTATGACGTTATGTTTACAATAGCATCTGTTTGAAAGAAAAATGGATGAACAAGACACTTAATTCATCCTCCAGACACTTCACACCTAAACTTGTGTAGACACTTAAACCCTCAAGACACTTTACCCCCAAAACCAGTAAGACACTTCACCCCTCATCAAATATTTTATTAAGTATTTTGGGGTACACATATACTTTTTACTTAACTTTGATATACAGGTCATCAGAATGTGTAAAAAAGCTGCCAATCAATTGATTGTGCTCTTATAAGAATAAGGATTTTTTTTTAATTCAGAATGTCTTCTTCTTATTTACAAATCTTTTATCAGATCTAATTTTAACTACTGTCCCCTAGTTATGCATTTTTGCTCTAAAACAAACACAGAAAAGCTCGAAAAAATCCAGCACAGAGCTCTAAGAATAGTATTCAATGATTTTAATTCTAAATATGACACACTATTAAAAAAGTAAATATGCCTACTTTACATTTTTCAAGAATTGAAACTATAACCAAAGAAGTGTTTAAATGCCTGTATGAAAAGTTACCATCACATATAATTAAATGACTTAATTCAATTTAAAAATTCCAATTATTCTTTTAGTTATCAGAAAAGTGTGAATATTCAAAGGGTCCAAACAGTAACATACGGTAAAAATTCTGTTAGGTTTGAAGGCACCAAGATATGGAACAGTCTCCCTTATGATATCTGCAAGGTTGAAAACTACAAAGAGTTGGGAGACTGATCCAGATCTGGAGTGGCCCAAGTTGTAAATGTGCTATGTGTCTGTAAATTTGCTATGTGTTTGTTAATCTGCTTAGTTTAATTTATGTAAAATGCTTAGACTGTTTGTTTGTTTGCATTGTTTTTGTGCATCCCTTTTTAGTTCGCTATGATGCTCTGATTATATGCTGTATGTTTTTTTTTCTTTCAAACCCTGTATTTTCATGCTATTTGTATCTTTACTGTCTGATTTGTATGTTTTTTCAAATTAAGACTCCTTTATTTTCCTTTCCATTAGACGGTGCATGCAACTTAATTTTAGTTAACTTTGTTTGTCGCCTTGTATGTGCCTTATCTTTTTTCTTTTTTAATGCTGATATGAATTTTTATGCATTTTTTGGGTAAATCTTAATTAATGTATAAATTCTAGATGTTAACTATTCCGATTCGAATTAATTTATTTTTCATGATAATTATTTTTATTTATTTCACATTGCTACATGTATCATACATAAATTATCAGCCCACTCTATAATCAATACTACAGTCATTTATTTCTTTTTAAACTGATAGTTCCTTTAATACAATATGTACTGTGCATATCATCATACTTTGCTTTAATTTGTCATCATATTATATAGTTCTTTCTTATGTCTCTGTTATTGTCGGTACATAGCTTATTAGCTAATTAGCTAATGTTTCTTGTGATACGTAAACTGACGACTTAAAAATGTTTCTTGTATCTTGTAAGTAAATAATTCAACAAAAAATAAAGCTTTTGTATGCTTATTTTGATTACTTTTAGTAACTTTTATTTATATTTTTTCCAGTTAACATAAACTTTTAAAACACAACATGAGTCACGAAGTACAGTTTATAGCAAACAGATACAGCACCTCTTTTAAACATAACATATAAAGGACAATGTGCATTTAATCTCTAAAATCACAAACTCAGCTGAAGTAGGTTCCTCCACAAAAAACACAGACTGTAATGTAAAGAAACACACATATATTTTATTTAAAAGTTGTCTTAAATGTACCTAGATGAAAATGATATAAGTGAATAATATAAATTTTCTTACGACTTTCTGAATATAATACTTTAAAATGTAATCTGAAGTAATAGTTATAATGATTTCAAATAATTTCAAAATGTAACCATAGTATGAAAACCATAAATTAAAATATATGTAGATTAATAGAGATTAAAATGAAACTTTGCGGAAATGTAACAACATGTATGTTTATAGTGTAATAGACCAGTTACTTACTCAAGTTACTGTTCACGATATATTGTTATATTAGGACATTCCGACTTTTTATTCATGAAATTAACTTCTTTATAAAATATAATAATTAACATATTACATTTGTGTGTTTGGGTTTGTTTACCCTCGCCACCGGATAGAGACCATATGGGCGAGCAACCTATTACATTTCTCATTTATCATTATTAAGTATAAAGCTAAATAAGATTTGCTGACTGCATTGCCCATTGTAATACATTGTGTAAATTGCATGTCACCTTGTTTATTCAATATGTTGATTGGTTGTTTATTCAGCAGTTATCTCATAATTGAATAGTTAATCGGATTAAAGTGGTATTTCTATATATGGTCAATTAATAAATGAAGGACCGACTTAAGAATAAATTATACTTCTATTATAACAATAAGTTTTTTAGATTAATTCTAAACTTTAATTTAAGAAAAAGGAAAAAAAAGCACGTTTAACTAGCAGGGTTGCATTTAAAACGAAGATCACCCACAATGTCATTAAACAATAATGATAAAAAAGCACGTGTCATGATGCAAATTAAGCACAAATTAAAAAAAACACGAATTTGTCACTAAATCATTGAACGTGGTTATTGAAAGAATATTCTACAATTGGTTTAATCACTTTCACTTTTATTGAAATTTATATAATATATATTTTCCTTATGGAAATCAACTGGGGTATTTGCTATTTTTAAAAATATCTTTGTGATATATGGGCCTTTTTTGGAGGGGTAACATTAATTTAACCACTACTTTGGTCAATAACATAATAAAATGATAACAAAATATGTAAAAACAATAAATATTCCCAATCACTACTGAATAAATTTAATATTTTCCATATTAATTGTTGAACATAAAATAAATAATGGGGATCAAGTGTTTAAATCAAATTTTTTAAAAAGAGGGATGAACTCTCTGAGGGGTGAAGTGTCTGCAAAAAATGACATAGGGTGAACTGTTTGAGGAATGGACTGTCTGTAAATCACCTAAATATATTTAATAGTGTTGTTCAATGTTCATGTAATATTATATCAATACATTACAAAAAATTAAATACATTTTTCTTATATTGTTATAGAATAATATTACGTAAATGACAAGATGTAACATAATTATTTTCGGTCAAATCAATGTGACTAGCACCTTTGAGTAATATAAGTACGGACACTGAGCATTATGTGCTTAGATGTTTCCACAGCCGAACAAGGTAACCCTAAGAACCCTATATTGTATGACATATACATAGGCACTTATGGTATCTTCAAACTCCTACAGAATCATAAGATGGATAAGGATGCTGGCTCAGATATGATAAAGCACATGTCCTAAAGGAGCTAGATATGAACTTTTTAACTTTGTATCACTCCTCTTACAAAAGTCTCTAAAATACAGGTAAACTTCCATCTGCCTGGATAAAGGCAAATGTTTCAACCCAGTTTAAAAGATACTGACCTCTCTTAAATAAAATGGTCTCCATCCCCACGCAGAAACCCGTCGACCCCAACATATCGAATTTTTCAAACTGGCTCTTAACTATTGGAAGCTGCTATTGCTTTTGCAATACACTGCAAGTAAAACAAATTTGAGGTATCATAACATTTCATATTAATATATAAGAGTGGTCAGAATTTTACTATTATAAGCACCTCACATTCCGTGTACATCAACAATATGACCACTTCTCGCACAATAATCATAAATCACCGGTCTACTAAATTGTTTAAAAGTTATAGCAAAGTGAATGTTATTCTCCAAGAATTGATCACACATTGAATATATCTGACTAAAATCTTTTCAAACAACATCAAATAACCGGGCACTGCCTCTTTTGCAAACACTACTTACTGAGTACCACACCATTTTAAGGATCACTCCTCACACAGTGAACATAACCAAGTAGGTACTTCCCACAAAGTGAGCATAACTTACTGATTTCTCCTCACACAGTAAAAAATATTGAAATTGCACACGACTCACATAGCACTGCTAACATATTTCAATAAGCACTAATATTATTGTGCACTAGAAACACGTTGCAAATACTACTCACCCACAGTTAATTACTGATTTCTACTTAAATATTGAACAAAACCCAATGATAACTACTCGCATATTTAAAAGTACTCACAAATTGAACATTTCCCACAGTAAACTATTACCTCACAACACAGTTATTATCTGAATACTGCTCTCAGAATGATCAGTATTTACTCACCGAGCAGATCACACACTTAACACTTTTCACTAATACATTATAATTATTCCATGAGTACTACTCACACGGCGAATAAAACTAAATGATTCTCATAAAGAAAATCGTTCTCAAAAATTAAGCATTACTCACAGAACACTGAATTTCACACGACTTTTCCCATACAAATAAGACTACTCAATGATCACTGATCATGCAGTGAACAGTACTCCTGACATAGCAGACACAACCAAATGGTATCGCATTACTCACGCACTTCTTATTTAGTAAATAGTGATTAGACAATGAATAAAATTCACAGAGCACTACTCACAAGGTAAAAGTACTCATTAAGTTCTAAGCACACGGTAGAAAGTACTAACAAAGTTGAAAATACTCACATTTAAAACATTAATTTTAATCAAATTACCACTGCACACTGTAAAGTTAAACCCTTGTTTTCAAGAGCTTGCTGCTCTTATTATAACTTTTATTATGTAATTAACAGCAAGCATTTTGAAAAAAAACAACAAAAACAATGATATAACCCCAATGAAAGAACAATTTTGTGATAAAAATCAGAACAGCATTTATTCATTATTTTTACATTCCTCTTGAGTTTGTCACCATAGACATATAAGAAAAAAAAACCGGATGTTAAACTGCGAATAGACACTGGTCACCGACTACTTGTATATACGGCCGCTATGTTTTCTCCCTCGATTATATAGTTTACAAAGTCTTTTAAAGCAACAATAATAAAGCATTTTATTTATATTTTCAGTTCTTGTAAATCGCCCAATTAAAGCAAAAAAAGGTACCAAGTGATATTTTCATGTTTTCGTGAAAATTGCGTTTAAAGATTGGAAGTTCCATATCAAATCAGGTTTGTACAACCTAGCAGAGCAACTTCACATTCCTTTAGATAATATTTGAATGTACATGCTAAAGCTGGAAAGCTTATACTAGTATATTACTAATTAGTGATAATAAACCAATTAAATGAAATGGTTCCTTTTTGCACTAATAAATATTTTGACCGACAAATGCAAAAAGGTAACATATGATCGCATGGCCCCTTTTTGCATTGTATGATGTTTAACATTCGCCCTAAAATATATCGGGTATAAAAGGTATCATATGACATTTGGCACCTTTTTTGTCCCAACAATATTAACGAAAATCATTATTTGGTTACAATTTTATTAAACAATGATACAAATAATAATTCCGAATTATTGTTTTTTTCAGCAAATGTCTGAAACAACTTTCACTCTGCATGCTTTGAAAGTATTTTTTCTGTGATCAATCTCAATGCCTATGTCACAATGTCAAACATGTTGTTATTCAAAACAAGTATCATCCTCATCTTGTTTCATCGGGACATGCTCTTTTTCTTTCTTGTTTGTTGATAAAGTAGCATAATAATTATGGAACTCTTTTGGGATAATTTCTTTTGCACACTAAGTAACCAAGTTCTTTTTCTTCTGAACTGAAACTGGAGATTTGGTATCATAACATAACTTCATATATTGTTTACCTCTTGGCCACTGATACATACATTCTGTCTAGATTTTGTATTCTGAACATCTATTTCCAAAATAATCTTCAGCATTGAAGCTGTAATTTTAAAATACTGATTTTGGGTTTTTCCTTCCGTACCTGTATCCATTTCACCTGTAGCCCGTTTACTCTGTGTCCTTTAATGGATGTTTTGAGATTCAGATTTTCATTTCACAAAGTCTTTGAAATCAATAACATGGTAATATTTCATTGGCACAGTTATGTACACCACTGAAATGGTACATAGTTATACAGTCGTTATTTTCTTTCGGGGGCGTCCGTGGCCGAGTGGTTAAGGTCGTTGACTTCAAACCACTTGCCCCTCACCGCTGTGGGTTCGAATCCCGACAGGGACTTTGAATTCTTTCATGTGAGGAAGCTTTCCAGCTAGCTTACGGAACGTTGGTGGTTCTACTCAAGTGCCCGTTCGTGCCTGAAATAATGCACGGAAGGGCACCTAAGGTCTTCCTCCACCAGTAAAGCTGGAACATCGCCATATGACCTATACTGTGTCGATGTGACGTAAAACCCAAAACAAACAAACAAACAAACGTTATTTTCTTTGCCCCTTTAATTGTCAAAACAACAGAATCAACCTCCATATGTGAGTGACCCGTTTTGTTGCGAAAACATTAACCACTCAGACCTACGGCCTTCGTGGGCAATTCCTACGCATCAAAACTTTAAGAAAAAGGTGGATTTTGCCGTCTCGTCGTGTTTTCGGGGCAAAAAAGCAAAATTACGACAGGAGGACGATAATACGACACATAAAATTGATCGTATATCCGCATTCCACCTGTCGTATTTTTCTCATTTTCGCGTTCAAAATTCAAAAAGTATAACTTTGTCGTCTCTTTAAATTGCATTTTCGCTTTTTCGCATTGTTGCATTTTTGCTTTTTAGCATAGTTACATTTTCGAATTTCTGCATTTCGTTTTTTCGCAGACGGAAAAACGAATATGTAAAAATACCAGGCATTGCTGTTTTAGAGAAACCTAATCTTAATGTTATAGTTGTAAAATATATTGATATAAATTGCGTATTTTAGAAATTTATTGGGAGCAGAAATCTGGTGCTGGCAAGTTCAAAGAAGGAACCAAGATCGTGTTATAGTCAATGCTTGTAACCATTGATGTAGATATATACATTGAGTTACACATGTATGTTTTGTCTTTCATCGTTGCCACGACCGACTCCATGTACGTTCATGTATTATTGGATACAGTCAGTTTGACCTTTCGAATATTGTATACCTTCCGTGCGAGATAACTTCAAGTCCAATACAAATGGGAAATTTATTTTTTAAGACGTCACACAATGGTTATGTTGGCCTTTATACGAAAAAAGGTCTTGTAACACATGTTGTAAAAAGGAGTTGAGATGTGCTAGTACTAGTTGTTCAAATTCAAGCAAATATTTTTTCTCTCAAAAAATACGAAAAAGTGTTGAACGGCCATGGATCCTAAAAGTTCTACTCGGATGTGTAAAATATAAAATAAAATTCACATACATACAAATAACGACCATTTAAACGAATGAGAGCGGGTTTTCAGAACCAACATAACAGTCAGGATTAACATAAAAGTCAAACACGACATACACTTTAGAGTTTTACGATGTGCGCCTTTTCAATGATGCATACATGTGCCTGATATATATTTTTGTGATTTGTCATGATGTGCTAGAATAATTCTAAATGTCACATAAAAGCTTCATTATGTTAACCACACAAATAATATCACAACATCAAGGAAACGACATTCACATTTTCTTGTCCAGTATCTCAAATGGATTGTGTTAATGCAACAAGTTGTCCGTTAGAACATGCATGCTTGCTACTTTTCATACTTTTCTATTAAATGTTTTTTCTTTTATTTTATACACTGCCATGTGACAATTCCATCTAAACTTATAAAATGCGTACAGCCAGGTGTCATTTAATTCATGAATAATCATAAATACATAGGGCAGAAATGTAATACCATAATAGGATACTAAATGTTTTTTTTTTAACTGTGACAATTGCTTTACTATCAGCTTGAACGACTGTTTTATTTTGGTAGACACGTACAATACGGTACAAAGTACGTTGTAGCATGTCATTCAGTAGTTATGACCTATTACGCAATGTGAACAATGGTCTACAAGCTTTTACGATAATTTACACTAAGAGTGTGTCAATATAAACAAAATGGACGTTGCCACACAGATAAGTTAGTAGGCCTAATTAAGTATGTGCGAGTAAAAGTTACTGAGTAATGGTCAGTGAGTAATTGTCAGTGATACAATACAGTAATACTCACCACTCGGAATTACTAACTGAGCGCTTCTCGCTCCTGGACCAATACTTGTTGATCATGACTCACTAAGATTTACTCGCACACTGAAGGTAATCAATCATTACATTACGGTCTACTCATTTATCTGTGTGTCAACGACCATTTTCATTATAAACATCTATTTGAATAATTTTTGCATTTTTTTTACGAGAATGCTCTGAAATAGCAATTAAACTGCTTGCATAGTTGTAACATTGATGCAGGATCTAAGAATACGGAGCAGAAATGACATTTTTTTTCTCGGAAAATATTAACATTTCTCAGTCAATTTGAAGCAAGGCAATAGATATAATTTGAAACTTCTTGACTTTAAGCTAGATTTAGGTTAGAAATAAAATGCATAAAAGTTGCAACTAAATGAATTAGTTTAAAATATTTTTTTTAGAATAATTGTGTATTGGTAAGAAAGTTAAATACGCTGTCTTCATACTATTGTTTGGATGTATATTAAACATACATATTTCTTTCAATAATGACAATTTTTGGTTGGATTTAACGTCGCACCAACACAGACACTAGGAATTTAACGACTTTCAAGCTTTACTTGTGGAGGAAGATCTCTGATGCCCCCCTTCGTGCATATTTCGGGCACCTGAGTAGACCTATCGATGCTCCTTAAGCTAGTCGGATTGATTCCTGTCATTCATATCATGAACGAATCCAAATTCCTTGGCGAGATTTGAACGCAAAGCAATGAAAGACAAGTCGCTTGAATTCAACGACATAGCCTAGCAGCTAAGGAAGCCCTTCAATAATTAATAAAATATCTAGAGTTTAGAAACAATGGAAATTTATGAGTTTTGAAATTTTGATCCTAATCATGGACTGATTCTTAAATCTTCCTTTTTGTTCTTGTTTAAATTGGTCATGGTCTGTTGTTAATTTGAAAAAAATAAATCACAGGGATATGGTAATAAAAACATATCGTGTCTTTATAATACAATAGGTTATTTATAAAGACGTTTTAAATGAAATTTTATCATTAAAACAACAAAAAGTCTAACTTTTAAAGATGTTGTGAAAAAAAAGTTTTTTCGTGTTCATCAGGAAGCAGTTTCATTGACTACAATATACTCCAATTGCCAAATAGGATGCTTCTCTCAAATGTAACGATGGTTTAATTCACATTCTTGTTATTTGTTCAAATTCTCATTGAAATATGCAACAAACCCTATTTTAAAAGATAAATTTTTTTCATTATCGTTCCCCTGCAACAACTGTGTAATCGTTAGCAATTAGGATTTTTATGAACTGCCTCGAATTTTGTCTCAAAGTTCATTTTTTTTTGGGGGGGGGGTAGGGGGTGATTAGATTTGTTCAAATCTATCTTGTCAATTTTCATGGTTAAATATCAAATTTTCAAGTTAAAAATCTACAAAATAAGGATTATATGCCAACTGTGAGGTGGTCAAATGTAAGTCATGGTTCCAAGCTTTAAGGTGGTCAAAAGCAAGGTATGGTTATATACATATATGTAATTTTATCTGAATTGAATGTGATATACTAAAAAGGTTGAAGAGAGCACAAATAAAACGTTTAACTTTGTCAACAAAACATGTTTATTTTATTTATAACAGCTAATTTGATGATAATGAACAAACAATTTTATTTATGTAACAATGTATATGTGCTAAAATAACATTTTTTCCTTTTTCTTAAAAAACATAACAATTAAAAATTTCTAAAATATGGTATAATTTTGTCTTTTCTTTAACAACTTTCTAATTTATATCTAACAATTGTTAACAAAAATAAAATATAATGTCAATTTTAAAGATGTCTGGAAACTTTGATACTTTTTATAACTTTTAAAACTCTAAACTGTTAATAAAAAAGTACAAGAACATTGTTTAAGCATAAGAGATACTTTTATCAAATCTTATCTATATCCCTGAAAGTCCTTAATAACACTTCCGAATTCTCTATTTCCACATGTTTCTTATTAGTTTAACCAATAATAGCGTTAAAGTTCATGAGTTTAGATGATAGTAACAAACACTGCACGAAACTGATGAAAACTAACATATGTAAGTCACAGTTTAATAATAATATAAGCAGGAAATACGTTATTGCTTTGCAAAATATGAGATTTTTCATCACATTGCAAATGGGAAAAGGGATTTCAATTAAAATTTAAACATAAAAAATTAAATTGTGTCTTAATTGTAGAAACAAAACTTGGAGTAAAAATGGAAATAAAGGAAACAGCAATTTATTAATTAAAAATTCCGAGTCTGTCCATGAGAGATACTTGGATGTGTAACTTATCCAACGCCTCTTAGCACAGACAATTATCAATTGCTTATCTATTCCATTAATTGTGTATACGAGTTGTTATTCTCAAAACAAAAGTGCCAAAATATTTGAAAATTGAAAATTTAGAAGAAAAAAACTTATCAAAAACCTCAAAAACGATAAGCAAAACCCAAACAAAAACGTGTTATTTAAGGGAAGAGCATTTTTTGTCAGGAAGAGAGAATACATTACTATAAATCAAACTATCAGTAAGAAAAGGTCATATTTAAATTATGTCTTGAAACGAACAATTCAAATTATAAACTCGCAAAAAGTAACAAATATTTACATAACTACCAACTTAGTAATATTGCAAGATGCAATTTTGCAATGGACTGTTAGTATTGAGCAATATCAATAGATGATATAACATCTTTTTACCCTAAAATGTAGAAAAAAATTACCTTAACTGCAATGTTGCTTCAGTTAGAAGTAAAAATCAGTCAAAGCTGACATATGACCTTTTTAAGTTAAATCAAATTCAAAGCATGACAAATGAAATACAAATCAGATACATTTTTCACCTTATTTAAACATGAAGATTTGTTTTGCTCCACCCTTCAGAAAATTTCTTAACAATTTCAAGATATTGGTTATTTATCAGTTTTCTTTATTTTTAGTATTCTTTATACAAAATAATATCAATCATAAAACTTTTGAAATTCTTACAACGTGTTTTTCCCAAATATGAAAATATGAAAATTACAAGTAAATCTTTATTTCTTATTAAAACTTTGAAATGTATTGTCTTTGTATCAAATTCCTCATTAGATAACAACTAATAGTTTATGCCAAACTATAAAAATACTTTACAAAAAAGACCGTGTTTCCTTTCCTATGTGCTACAAGTTTGTATGTTTTTACGATAACTTGAGCAAATAAAAAACTTTACAACATCACAATTCTAAAATACCAGCTAAAACATCCACCAATTTATCAATAATACATATATTCAAAAATTTCATCAGTAACAAAAACATGTCATTTATTATGGCTGCCTAACATGAACCATTGCTTCGCAAAGTCAACGCACATATTGCAATTACTGATAAAATATTGGAATACAGGTATTGTTTTATTCTTAACAAACTACCACATATCAAACATGGCAAAATTATGGACCTTTTTCAACCATCATATTATAGGACAATCAACAAAGTAAAATAATCACAAATTCCTTATTGTATAATACTTATCAATAACGGAAAACAACTTTTATCACAGTTTCAAAATCCTCGAAACCTTAAAACCGTCGAATTCCAAACTTTAAAATATATGTGCCATTTTTTTCTAAAAACAAAATTCAATAATGAAACAAAAACAACATTAATAACAAGTTTATCTAAAAATGGCAACACTATCATAAAACCACTTCTGTGAAAAAGATATGCAAGGCGCATACATAGTGCACAAAAAACTTCCTTTGTAAAAATAATATTTAATTGTCCTATACATTATACAAACTCTTCAGTTAAACTAATACTTTTCATCAAGACGACATTTCTTTTTATTTTTTTTTTCAAAATTATTTTCTACAACAGCTACTAAACAACGATAATGCATAAAACCAAACTAATATAACAAAACAGACAGTTAGGGCTCAAATGGCCAAGGTCGCTTCAAAGTCAAGTGATATTTTTGATCATCGCAAATGATTAATATCCATATTTTAGATATAAGTCCTACAAAACAATGTTAATTTTTTACCAAATCAAAATACTGTTTTAGTCTTCTTTTGATACGGAAGCGCTTTTATTCAGAATATTGTCAGATTTGCCCGTTCTATGTTAGGCCAAATTAAGTAAAATCCTATTCAGAAAATATGGAAAACCATTTAAAACAACCTAGTAATGATAAATATTAAACTTCTCTAGCCAGTCTGAACCCTAAGTGTCTGCGTTTAAAAAGGGGCTTTAGCCACTTTAATTAGACATTTAGTTATTCTATAAATATCATAACCAAATATGTTGAACATTGGAAAGTAAACATAACCTTAATTCAAACGAATTTTATAAAGAATTTTACTGAAGAACATGTGCACAGGAAGACATATAGAAGTCATCCACCATAATAAACACAATTTCTCATGTTAACATTTTAGTGTTCATTTCTTTTCACATAAAGTTTAGCAATTTCTATTTAAAAAAAAAGAAATAATAAATCAAATATCTTAATTAATTTTAGTATTATATTAAACAATAATATATCTTAGAATCTAAAAAAGAAAAATCTATTAAAAATATAATAATCGCCTATTGAATAAAACTATTCTTTTATTAGAGAATATGAAAGCATGACTGATTCGATCTCTGGGAGAATCGCACACGCATAAAAGTCAATGAAATTGAAGAATAAATAATAATATTACCTTATTATAAGTTAGAAACTGAATATCTAAGAACACATATAATAAATGATAGAAATACATAATCAATTTAAACAATGACTTATACACATTATTTTTCACAGATAAATACAAAACGTTTTTAACACAATAGAAATAGAAAAAAATGTATCTGCTACATATAGGATATAAATATGAAGACAGCTCTAAATTCATGTAGCATTTACAGAATAAGTGTCACATTTGTATTCACGACACAACAATAACGATCGAGTGTATAATAAAATTATCAGCACCGCCGTATGATACACGTGATAAAAAATGGATGAAATATAAAACTTGATAAAAAATGATACTCGTCACGTGTATTGCAATGTATATTCGCAATGCATCTTATGTAATATATATGATGACAATGATGAAAATATGCGGTGAGACAATGAAGTTATGGCATTTGATGAACATTTGTCAAGAATATCAAATATAAATATGCGAACCTTGAGCTGATTCAATCATTTTGTTCATAAAATAACTAAACAAGACCGCAAGAACTCTGACATAACTATAAATTCAGTTTATAAACACTGACGTATGTTTAACTAGCACTTTTCACGGGTTCCGGCTCCGGATTGGGACTGTTTTCCGATGGACAGCCGGATGGACATCTGCTATTGCTACCTTCAGATGAGAGACTCTGTACCCCTGACCCATTTGCTTTCGATTCAATTCCAATATTTTTCATATATATCAGTGGTCCACCAAAATTCACTGGAATGCTGATTGGATGGAACACCCTTGGCCCTTGCTGAGTAGCTTTGGCAAAAAAGTCATATCCAACATTTGATGGATGGATTGACAAGGGAATGTAATGTGTTCCCACAGGATGTAATACAAATCCTGGGAGGTAACAGGATGGCTTTACCTCGTCCCCTGTACTGCTTGATTCTCCGTTAGAGCTACTGTTGTTATTTGAACTGTCCGAATTCGGATACTGAGAGGAGATGCTACTCGGACTTCGTGAGCGAACATGACGGAACTTTCTCTTCATTTTCTCACATCGCTTTTGATCTTCTCTTGAGCTTATGGATGATGAATCACTCGGATTTGCCATCTTAGGCGTTGTCTCCTCAGAAAACCGCTTTGTTATATTATGCTTGAATTTGTATACACTACTATCATTTCTATCTGAACTTGTGTCCATACTCGTTTGGCTACTCGAATTGTTTAATGTCGGCACTGGCTCTAATGGAATTTTGTATGAGCCATTACCAGAGTATTTCATACTTGAATCTGTTGTATTGGAGATATTGGACCCTGGACCAGTAGAAAGACCCGAATCTTCGACAACATTCTTTGCGTTGTATTTACTTGCAAGTAAAGTCCACAGGTGTTTATCCCTTTTCAAATGTTCTTGCGTAATTTGTTGTGCACTGGCAAATGACTCAAAACTAGGAAATGAATTTTGTGGGCTTGTATTTTCACTCTGAGCAGCTGGCTGAGGCGGTGTAGTGATCTGGGCTGTATTTTGAGGTGGGCTTGGGTAAAACTGAGGTGGGGGACCTGTACCTCCAGGTTCAAGAACAATAGTTTGACCATTGTGAACGGCGTGAATATCTTCCTCAACGTGTCTATACTGCTCTTCTTTAGCGGCTTGGCTTAGAGATTCATCTACAATTTAAGGTATTTGTTTAATTTTAAAAATAAATATCTTCATTTACAACCAATATTGCTCATTTTAAAGAATATTTAGTATAAGAGAGATATAATCTGTACAAATAACATATGCAGATAAATAATGCGTTTTTATATAACAAATACATTTTCTCCGAGGTAGTATTTCATTAAGAAACCAGCATAAATTTTGAAACTTATGTAAATGTTACCGTTCATTATCCGGAATTTCTCGCCGGCTTGTTCTAGATGCGACATCATCCTGCTGCAAAGTTGATCGTGGGCATCCCAACCTTCCACTTCCACCAGGTACCTCATCACTTCATCTTGGCATTCTTTGAATCCGAGAAAGCGGTCGGGCAGACTTGACTTCAGCCCTTTTAAATAAAATACATTACATAATTACATTATCTATATATACACAGTATTGAAATCGGTATAATGAAAATATTGATGTAGAAGATGGATGTTTCCGAACCTACACATTTGTCAATGTTTTTAATGTACATTCATCGACAAAAGCTGCCAGAGCAAAATTGAAAAAAATCTAATTTTTTGTACCAGTTACATGGACCCCCGTACTAACTTACTTCATCCAAAGTAAGAAGAAACCCCAATATTTCTTCCAACCAGATAAGAAAGACATCACAATAAATAAAGATTGATGAGCATGAAGAGTGAGCAAAAAAAGAGATTGTTAAAATATAAGGAAGACACAAATATGGTTCTTTGACACTGCACTTCCTTTCAATGGTATCTATCATTAAGTATTACTTAGAAATGCAGAGTTATGGTTCTTTAATTTTACACTTCCTATTTCGAGACTCTACTAATTGTGTATAGTTTCAAAGACAATCTTGATAGTTTAGAATTAATTTCAGGGCACGCATTTATTAATATTATAAAAAATTATTCAAAAATTAAGGTAGAGTTATGATTCTTGACCACTGCACGTCCTTTCAATGAATTGTATCACTGTTAGAAATTTAAATAAAGTGCTTTCAATAATTTTCAAGTTATCCTCCGGAAGAAAGAATGTGACAGACGGACGGACAGACGGACGGAAGATGGACAAGGCAGTATTTGCATCTCCCTTCGAAGAGGATAAAATGAGATTTCAATTGAAAAATATTATTTTCCCTTTGTGTCCATCTGTTGAATTATTTTTGTAATTTTTGTATCATATCCCAATTATGTTTGCTTATTCATACAAGTCAAAGAACGTTGCGTAAAATTCTACTTCAACTAAAACCTTATAAGAGTAATAATAGATAAATAACTAGAACATACTATTGTTTTACTGGGTTAAGCACAATATTTAGCAGCCTTGAAGTAATAAAACCGCTGACAGATACTTAACTAGTGTAACTAGATCTCACTAGTATTAACCTGTTTGTTCTGTAAATTACCATCGCCACTTTATCAATCAGATATACACGTTGAATAAGAAAGAATAGTGTTGAATAAGAACTAATAGCTTCATTTAGTTGAGAAAAAAAACATGCAACACCAAAAATGGTTGCTTCCTTTACTATTTCTTTAATACAATTATGTTAATAATAAACTTTTTTGCTTACCATCGTCACTTTATCAATCAGATATACACGTTGAATAAGAAAGAATAGTGTTGAATAAGAACTAATAGCTTCATTTAGTTGAGAAAAAAAAAACATGCAACACCAAAAATGGTTGCTTCCTTTACTATTTCTTTAATACAATTATGTTAATAATAAACTTTTTTGCTTACCTCCTTGTGTGTTTGTTTTGTTAGTGAGATTTTTGATGTGCCTAATGGCCATCTCTATAATCTCCGTTTTTTCAATCCGTCCTTGACCCTGTAAATCAAAGGTGAAAGGTAAGTTACAAGTAATGGCAGGTTTGACACCAATAAATGGTGTGTACATAAGATTATTTAAATTGACAGTGTTAAATATATTTAAAGCAATTAATCAAATGAATTATCTAATGATGATTAAGTAAATAAAGATTTATTAAAAACTATAAAATATTACAGATAAAACACGATGATTACTATTCCTACAGTATTATATTACAAATGAAAATGAAAATTAATAATGTAACTCAAACTTGTTACTTAAATCGTATGGTATCATGGAAAGTAGTAAGAAATGTAAAGTAAGAAACATGAATCGGTTAGTGTTAGTATAACAGAAGAACATAAGAAAAAGAACACTCTATCCTGCTTAAACAATAATACTATAAATCCAGCGTTGACAAAATCAGATGAAAAGAAGATTATACCAGTTTTTCCGATGGCAGAATATATTTTACAAACCCAAGTTTACATACCAGCGTAGGCCCAGGGGATATTTTTGCGTATTTAAAGTACCTGCGACTATATAAGCTAGCTGAAGTATACATATGTAGATTAGGGGTAATGATAAAAACAAGGAATAAATTGTGATGAAAAAGACAAAAGGTTTAGAAATCATATCAACTTCATAACTGTTCTCTACCTCCAATCATTTCTTTAAAAAAATACAGTGATGTTATACAACATCAAATATATGTTTTCAGATAAAATGATTTATAAACCCTTTGTACATAATTAAAAGTAAAAAAAAAATCGAAAAAGTTTCTGAATGTGAACCGAACATTTCAGGGCATCTGTGAAAAACATGAACATAACAGGTACATCTACTTTTGACATAAGGTTGATCACATCATGTGTTAACTTTGGTGTAAAAATGTCAAGTCAGAACAAACTTTTCATAGAGTCAAAATATTGTAAAGTTAACAATCACAAAACCATGAAGCGGCACTTCATTTGTTTTCATAAATTAAAAGAAAATGTTTGACTACAATTCTATACATGTACATTCATCAAATGAAAAAGGAAAACTTAGCTTTTTAACTACAATCACCAAGGATAAAACTTCTTTAAAAAATATTAATAAAAATAAAACAATAAACATTAAGATATTACATTTCTAGTCATTAGTATTAAATATCACTAAATTGAAAAAAAACTAACAAGAAACAAAAAATTCATATACGTTTTTCCTTAAAATTATGCACTCATTGTCAATCTGTAAAACGTTCATATTGTATCTTAATTCAGAAATGACTTTCATTTTATTAAATGTAAAAGAAAAGAATTATGAATTATGAAATGCCGCTTCAATTTACATTAATACAAAATAAAAATCTCATATCTCGAGCCAAACTTATATGTAATTTAAACAATGTCATTCACACTAAAAAAATATGGTAAAAAATATTAAATAATTATATTTTTAATCGAAACAAAAATAAAATCAGTAAAGTCCAATGAACATCTTTAAGTGAGCTAGTTGAATGATGGAAAGGATTATATTTTTAATCGAAACAAAAATAAAATCAGTAAAGTCCAATGAACATCTTTAAGTGAGCTAGTTGAATGATGGAAAGGATAAATTCAGATTTCTAAAAGGATAACTAACATACAAAATTAAAATTAAAAAGAATACACACTATAACACTTCAAGATATATTTTCCACTATTGAATAAAGACCGCATGGGATTCTAAACAGGGAAATATAACCAGTTCTTTACATTTTGATCCTCATAAACAATTGACCTCGTTTAAAGCTAAGCAGCAACAAAAGAGGAATGGCTTTTAATACAGAAATTTAATTGAACATTAAACTTATTTCAGGTAACGAAATTGGACACCAAGGTGCACGTGCTAGACTTTCATTATTGGAATTTCATTTTTGAATTTCTCCTTAAACGGCATATCAATTTGTTGTTAACTTTATTCTTGGTAAACGTTCAAATGTATTGTTTCATTATAAAACCAGTACAAAATATGGTATGTTACAAACATTTCAGTTATTTTTTTTAAAAAAAAAAGATGGTTTGTTGCAGCTTGTGCATCATATTCGTTGAATAAGATTTACAAACAATGAAAAGCAATAAGATAGAGATTTCAGACGTATCTATCAACCATTACAAGAGAAAGAAAAAAAAATACAATCACAAATCATACACTAGTTGCTGTCTTTACAGCTGCATGTATTTGCACCATGTTGGAAACAATACTTTCGAAAAATTAATTTTGATCAGAAAATTAATAATGCAACAACTTCTAGCAAACTACATTTGGCGAATCATGTTTATCACAACATGTTTCTAATTATACCATTTCAGATTCTGTCAGGTTTGACGAGGTATCTTGTTCAAAACGGCATGCCTCAACATGTGACAAGCTCTTAGGCTAATCCTACTTTAGCCAAATTACACCTGAGCTTTTTCATTGTTCTATCTAGTGATTTTTCCATAACATCAACGCTGAGGCAGGCAATAAGCAAATAATGTTTATCTATCACTGTTAGGTGATTACTCTGCTTTTACTATGAATGAAAAACCGATAGGAACCAGAGACAGACATTCAGTCACATGTTCGACCATGTGTATTAAATGATCAATATTCCTATCACGCTTTCATGCAGATTTCAAACAAAAGGCTTTGTAATATTGCACATGGACATAACAAATGTATTTGTTGATATTTTCAAATTTCTCAAGTAATTTATGGGGTTATTCAAAATAATATTTTGTTTTTAATATTTGAACCTGTTTTTTTTTCTTTCTAGAAAATTCTTGTTGCTCATGAAGGAAAATATAAAAATTGTGATAAAAGAGTAACCAGTAGCAAAGAAAGAAGTATTTCATTTCTAGCTGACTTTGAATTTTAAGAACACTAATTTAAATGAAATACTAAGTTGTTTTTTTTTTAAATCCCTATAGAAAGTTTCTTGATATTTTAATGCAATTCGTTATTTAAAGATTGCAAGTAAAAAAATCCAACGGTCTAGAGTAAAAGCTATCCGGAGAATTGTACTAAAAATTAATAATTTTAAGCAAAATCTTCACATAGTTTAGTACTGATTAGTTATCTATTTCTAAATCGTCGTGTTTGTTTTCTACCCTTGCTTTAGTTTGTCAACATAAATTCTGTAAAAACTAAGCTAAATAGTAAGTATAGGACAAAAAATTAAGTCACTTTGAAATCACAAATGAAACAAAAATGAAATATTTCAAATAATAATCAAAATTATAACGTGAACAAAAAGAAAAAAGGACTATCATATAAATAATACAAAAAAATCACATGTCAACATACGTAAAAAGGCTCGAACAAAAAGTAATCTTTACTTGGCATATTACACCCAAAGTTAACGCCTGATGTGCTTGCTTGTATCAAAAGTAAATTGACCTGTCATAGACTATTCTTCCGAGAGGCTGACATTATGTACTTTGGCATTATAATAAACATTAGATCCAAGTTTGATAAATAAAAAATCTACTTTAAATACAATGGTACTTTTAATAATTAAATATATGTATATATCATTTAATTTTCAAGACCTTCTTATGCTAATTGTTATCATTCTACGAAAAATTTACAAAAGAAAATTAAATAAAGCAAAGGGAATTGCCAATTTACAAAATGTCGCCCCTCTCGAAGGAAGTGTGCGGCTACATTGTCATTTTGTATGATCAGAGATGCTGCCACCAGAAACTGTGGCCTAAAAAGAAATATTTCCTATCGAACAAACAAAAAAATAATAAAAAATTATATAAAACCATTAATCATGAATAGTCACTTTTTGTGGTAACAAAGTGCCATTTAAAGTAGTATTAAAGATACCTTCGTCCAAGCAGATCAATCTTCTGCAAATGAAATTCTTGAATAATATATAATGTAAATCCAATGGTACTAATCTCGGGCCTTGGACAACCATCCGATTAGTTTTACAAGAAATCGGACAATACTGATAGCATTTTACTGATAAGCTTAACAAGGGGTAGTCTTTTATATATTTTGTTTTGACTTTTACTTAAAATTTGAAATTGTTTTTTTTTAATATAACTATGGTTTTCTAATTGCATTTACAAAAACACTCGAAGGTATCCTACTCCATTAAATAGGCTTTTCCATTTAATCATGCTTATACCATAATTCATGGATTTATAACTTTCTAGCAGCATCTTTGATTAGAAAAAATGCAAAAGTCTGTTCAGAATCATGTCATTTTTGACATTTCATTTCTATTGTGTCTTTACCCTGCAAAAATTCAAATATATCTGAATCAAATAATATCAGATTACTTAATTGGCCAAAACTGAAAAAAAAGTATTTTGATTTTCAAAAAATGCAAATACTTGAATTTATGCAGGTGTTTAATATAAGCATGGTGTTACTGTATAAGGTTGTATTATGTTCTAAGAGAAGAAACCGGATACTACTTTAATTTATGTTGGCCGTATCTAGTGCTACACGAAGAAGCACGATACAACTTTAAACGCATCACCTCGATGTACCCGTGAACATCTTTTTTCACAATGTTATAGTTTTTTGTTTTCTTTATGTTCTATTCATTTACTTGAAGCAGGTACTTTTAACAGTTCATTTTTGTATCGTCTGTGCATATAGCAAGCACCGTGGCAATTTACTGTTGCATGCAAGGCTGTGTCTATCATTGGACTTTGTTAAATGCAAAAACGTCAATCATAGAAAATGTTATTCCCTTACTTTCTTATTCTTATTTTTACAGAACCCCCTTAAATATTATTTAATCCCGGCAAATGTAACCTTTTCTTAAAATAATGATAAATTGAGAATACAAAAAATAAGGTATTTAGAATTTTAAAAATGAAAATATTGCTTCAAACGTAAAAGAACAAGAAGTAAGTTAAGCGTAATTAACAGTTAAACATTTGATCAAGGTAGGGAGATTTGCTCTGAAAGTTTTGCCTTATCAAGTTGTCGGTGTATATTCACTTCCCTTTCTTAAATCATTTTTTCAAGAAAAACTATTATTTAACGTTCGTTGTCAAGCCTATGCTGGTTTCCTGACATTCACTCTTGTTTGCAGTATTCAAAAATTATTTGTATAGTACCGTTCATAATTAAAAAAAACCCAAGAGATAACAAAATACAATGATTTTTACAGCCTTGCGTATTTATATATACAATTTTTATTCTGCCAAAGTCGCGATTAGGCCATGTTGAATTTTTATAAATGTTCTGGTAATGCCATTTTCATCAAATTTCATATTGTGCATCATTTAGATTTTACATTTTAAAATATTTTTTCCCAAGTTTCGTATCTTATCAATCAATCAAGATGCATGGTTTTTAAATCCAACTTAAAATCATTCCAGTTTTTGGTAAAATTTAGATATTTGTACCAACCGAACAAAGTTCCATAATTTTAGATCCAATTTCATTTCGATTTTTTTTTTGGTAAAATAAAATTAAAATGTATGAGTTAGCAATTTCCAAACGACAAACTCATTTTCATTTTCGCTTTTTAGGATCATACTTTTGTATGTTTTGTTTTTTTCAGGTTTCCCTTTTACTATAACCTAACTTCAGACTGTCAAATAAATGGCAAATTAACAGAATTTTTAAACCATCTCCGAAAAAGAATTTTGTACATGGCCTAATTCTTTCAAGCGTTTCTGTTTTCAAAAGCCAAACACTGAATAGACTAAACTACTGTTCCAAATCAGTTGTGTTAGTATTGTGATAAAAGATGTTGTATCTCAGTAAAAGCAGTACCTGTTTCAGATAGTTTGTTGGAATCAGTCTACTCAAATCCGCCAAACAATTGTTCATACGGTCCCTCCGTCTTTTCTCTATAATTCTGTGTGACATTGGGTCCTGTAAAAGCAATGGAATCTTAAATTGTGTCCAGATAACGTAAGTTAAGATAACATATGATTTAGATTGATCGGTTTGAATAAACTAATAAATCAAAATAGTACATGCATGAAAACAATTAAAAGGAAATAATAAAATTATTGAAAAAAAGGTTTAAAATTTACACAAAAATTCATCTATTAATGCCATTGATAAATAAATAAAACAATTTTAATGTTTTATTTTTGAAGTTTTGCGACTCATTTTTGTGTAAAAAGTTGCTCAGAAAAAATGTGAAATTCATTCTGAACTGAAACATCCATTTTAAGATGTTCAGTGTGAATGGTTTAGATATATAATACTTGGTTTATATATTCTGAAAAAGAAATGTCCTTGATATATCTTAAATATATCTTTTTCGATACAAACTCAATATTAAGGTTTTCAAAAAAGTCACAGTGCCACGTCATAACGCTTCTAAGTGCTACAAGTGACACATATAAGAATCTTAACTGCCTTACACTAAAAGGCCAATATGCCCGCTTTAACTTTCAGTTAAGAGCGTTATGCCCGCATTTGCATTTTCTTTCAGGCCATTTAGTATATGGATTAGGTGAGCTGAAATTAACAGCTTACCCTAATAGTTTTTGGTTTCTTCACAAATGTAAAGTCAAATTCCTCCCCTGGTGATGTGGAAAAATTGAGCGATCTGAAAGAGAAACAAAACATTTGATTATTATACATCTTTGCCAGCATCGTCGCTACGCTGAAAAGTAAAGATAACTGTTCACATCAAACACACCAGCACTGAAAAAAATGACACAACATTTATACATGGCACTACAATACGTGAAACTAAATTCCGAGAGAAAAAAAATCTTCACTTAAAGCAAGGACGCATTGGCACCATTGCGAAAAGAGTCTGCACAAGAGGGGTATAAACTGTTCATTTTTCAAAAACCTAACAATTTTAGACACAGTTTTACAATGACTTGTAATGACTAACGAAGTTATAAATGTTACAAGGATAAGACCCTTATACCGATTCATTAGGAGACAGTGCAATGCAGTAATTTCGATAAGTTTCAATTATCTTTTATAGTCCCATAAGAACCTTAAATAACACATCAGTAGATGTTTTCGACAGTAGTTCCTCTGGTTAACTTGAAAACTTTTCAATTTTGGTTGACAGTTGTTCCTCTGGTTTAAATAACTTGAAAACTTTTCAATTTGAAATATGAATGTTTTGTGAATCGAAGACAACTATGACGACAAACACTTTAGTGTTTCATGTCAATTCTAATGTAAACAAAAAACAAGTTATAAGAACATATTAGTAGTTGACAATGGACAGCAAGCAAACATTTTATAAGCTATGCTTATTATGAACTTGTGCATCTTGTGAACCTATATGGTTACCTTAGGTTGTACACAAGAATAAAAGATTACCTTAAGGGTCAACTGGAATAAAGACTTTAAATGCTAGTTCAAAAGATCCATTAATTTGCATATTAATTACACATTTACCACATTTTGGTGATGCTATAGCAATTGCTCAAACAATCTTTCCTATTTCTAGCGCCTGACTGTGACCTCAAAAGGGGGGACAATGAAAGTATATGAACAAAAGAAACCTTCCTTACTTTATGCATGGTTCAGTAAGGCTACAGTCTGTAGGCATCATAAGCACATTAGAAAAAGTTGAAATATTTCACCACATCGCAGATGCTGAGGTGACATAATAATAAAATGAATGTTAACAATTCCTTAAGGTCAAGCTGATAATTAGAAAAGACTGCGCTTAATATAAGTCAAATTTAATACTTTATAAAGTAACAATTATCAGATGGTTTTGTACACATGCAATCCTTTTTAATTATCACACTGGCCAAAAAATTACACAAGAATGTAAGTTACGCCTAAACTTTAAATCCCTGTTTAATCACTGTTTCATGGTATTTTAATTAATTACAACTTCAAGGAGAGTGATGGTGTGCAAGCTATAGATTCCCCATTCCGTAAGTTTTGATTTTTTAAACTAACTAACCATGGGAACTATGTGCCATTCTTATAATTATTAACAACTGTTGGCACCAAGGTGCTGATAGTAAATTGTCGAATTATTAGAGCATAATGCAAAGGTTTGTTTAAAGTACTTTATCTGTGTGACTGTCTGGTTGTTATGCCGATTTCAATGTCACTAAAAATGTTCGACTTGCATGAAGATTCAAACCTATCCAAAATAAAAGAATGGACTTGGAAGTTAGGAAGAGTCTCCTTATTGTGTTATAATATTAAATAACTACAGCACAAAAATGTTGAACAATGCACCATGCAGTAAAGTGTAAGCTAAGCACAACTTTTACAAAGCAATAGAAAGGGATTTTGACTTTTGTATTTCTAAATGGTAAAGTTCCCCACCCTACAAAGACAGATGCTAAATTCCTAGGCACTGAAAGCTTAACCTAACAGGCCATTTTGGTGCCACCACTGCGCTTCTCTAATGAAAACAAATAATGCTCAAAGTTTCATCAGTCTGTTTTTCTAATATATAATGAAAATAGAATCAACTTAAAATTTGGAACGTTTAATTCCTTATTGTTAAGATTGTCAAATTTAAATTACTTAAGACCCCTCACAGCCTGTGGGTTTGCATCCAGTTAGGGACTATGCATTTATCACCATTAAAGCTGGACAATCACCTTATGAACAAATATAATAAGGTAATTAACAAATAAACTCTGAATTAAATTGAAAAAATTGGTAATTTATGTGATTATTATTTGAAATTATGGTCACAATCGAAAGGTTTAAAATCTAGAAAAAAAGTATTTCCAGTTGTTAAAACTCAGTGGAGTCCCTTTAGTTTACAGTGTACAAAAGGATTTGATAACTTACTTAATGAACTTTTTTCATGAACATTTTCTTTTTTATGTCTTGAACATTGTTTTCTCAGTTAACTATCCCTGTATTGTTTAATTTGCACACTCCTACGTTGGCAGGTAAATTTATATTTATTTTTATATCATGCACAAATTTATTACATTTCATGAAAAGTATGATTATGAGTTAACAGGTTTTTTAATTAGTAAACCTAGGGATTGTTGAACATATCGACTCTTTCAGTCTTACTTGATAATTAAAGGATTGCTGTGGCATACAGTACATTCTTTGCAGAGCAACACCTTTTATGAGAGAAAGATTTTGGTTGTTGTTGATAGGTGTTTGCTTTTCAGAGGGTATAATTTATATTCAGAAGTCTTACTTTTCAGAAAAATTGTTTGCTATCATTATAAAGAGGTTACTTGTAAAAGAAGGCTGTGGTTGTTCAGTACAGGTTGTACTGTAAATATTATTTCTGTCAGGAGTATATTGCCTTTGTTTATTTACATTATTCTTAGTACAAATTCATACAAATGATTCTTTGTATATATTCGTACATTACCTAATGCATGCAAAACAAAGAAACTGCTTATTTATATTTCTATTCATATGTTCGCTATAGCTTTCAAGACACTCAAACACGTAAGCACCGGAAGTCAATGCATCCAAAAGCTCCAGTTTTTTCTGAAATAGCGAGAGATTTGGGCCACATTCCTACCCTCTCCACGTTACAACACTGCCAAGATGTAGTGCTTTTATTTTGGGTCCTTTTTAAATAGCACGGGACATTTCCAAACTCAAGTGTGTATTTGTTACCATTTGACTGTCACTGCTCAGTACAGCCTATGGTAAACTTCCGGTTAAATATTTCTTAAAACCTAAATTTGTTAAAATAATGAGTCATTCTATATTACGTTTGATAAGACCAAAGGGAGACAACTTAGAATATAGTAACTTGTTACTGCCCCTTATAGATAGTATGTTGTATTGAGAACCAAAATGATAATATATACTTAAATAAAGTATTGCATACAATAACATAAAAGTTTCTAATTATTATTAATTCTAAACATAATTAATAATTAATAAGTGTTTGATACCTATTGGCTGCACAATTACACGCATCGAAATGTTGATAATTAATGATGAAGCTCTCGGTTACATGTAAGAATTTTTTTTTGCAAAGTAATCATTATTTTTTTAGTTGTTTTATTATTGATGCAATTCTGTATCTATGATTCACATGAAACAGTTAGGGTTGTGGGGAGGCGATGGGGTGAGGTTGAAAGGGTATTAATGAATTATAACTGTATTTATTTGTGACTTAACTTTAATATGAAAGGATATGTTAACCACACTATGCTTAACTCCTTACTTAACTGGAAAATTTGGCATATGTCTTAATTTTAATTGGTTTTAATGGCTTCTAATTTAAAAGCTGAAAAATCCTTAGGTGCTAGTTAAGTTTAACTATGGCGCACTCAATCCTGGAAAAGAGCAGGTCACCAAAACTTGTGAATTGAAGGACCAGGTAACTCAAATGGGGTGAGATGTTTACTTCTGTATGCATCAACACTGACTTGCCAGTTTTGTTGCCCCAAAGTGGCCTGGGATATGTATACACCAATAGAAGAGAAAAGAGGATAAGGCCCTTTTCTAAATTAAATGAGAATAACCCACTGGTAAAAAATAGATTGATAATAATTTATATCAACATTCCTTACATTTTGACTATCTCTCCTAACTTTGATTTTAATGGTTTTTATTAACCTGTAAGTGTGTTAACCTTAAATAGTTTTTTCTTTCTTGAAATATGGTTCTTATCTCATTATCTATTACCAACATTAGAAGTACTAATAAAGATTTAAGTTTATATTGTGAAATTTACTGATGAATGTACATGAATGTTCATGGAAATTTCAGTTTAACTGTGATGATATTTTTCATAATTTTGTTTCAGTGAAATCTTCTACAAAATATATTTACAAATAATTTATTTGCTGTTGAATAATGTATTGAAGAGAAATCATATTTCTTTCGTTTGAATCAGATTTTCTGGTCAATATTCAATTTAATTATAAATAACTAATTAATAGAGACTGAAAATGGTATTACACTGTTTTATGATATAAATTATATCATAGATATGTTAAGATAAAGGCCAACAAAAAGATTGAAATTAATAAGTGATGACTTGTAGCATTTTAATCATTGGATAATGTGCATAATTGAAAATGAGCATAAAAATTCCTACACTACATGTATATAGCGTAATTGAAAATGAACATACATGTATAGATTTGTACTACATGTATATAAGGAAATTGTATGTTCATTATGTATATATACGTAGTTTAAACACCCTCCCCGATAAATGACTTGAAAAGGCACATACAAATATCCCGAGGGCTTTTCACACATCACGTCCCCTAGGCCAAGACCCGTGCGTCACGATTACCCGTGCAGACCCGAACATGCATACATGTACAAATACAAATTAACAATATAAACATAACAAGGGCATCATTCATTAAGCATTAACTGCTTTACAAATAATGTAAGTGCATTATCATGTATCTAATTAGCAATCTAAATGAGTAAAATAAAGTAACGAACCGCTCATCGGGCACCAGGATCTTGGGGGCTGAGGTTGGTCCTTCGTTAACAGGCATTTTCATAGAGTTATTCTCCTCGTAGTCCATCACTGAAAGTTCAGAATTCATTTTAAAATCACAGCTTCCAATTTTCACTTCGTTACAAATGCAATCCTTAAACTGAAATGACAATTCTTAATAAAATGTTTACTACAAACAAAAATCTCGTAGACAATTTAATTACTATACACGCTTTCCCTCACGTGCGGTTTATTCTATATACCTATCGTTTAAACAGTAGTCACGCGTATGCAAGCATGGATTTACTACGATAGTCTATAAATAGAACTAGGTCGATATCGAATAAAACAGCCACCATACACTTTAGTAGTTGAATTGGCTTTAAACGCGCTGTAATAAAATAAATAAAAGAACAATTAGGCGGATTTTAGAGGAAATGTTAGTATTCAAGCTAGCAAAGTTTTGATATAAAACGATAAAAAATACTTTAAACATAGAAAATTAAAACAAAAACACAAAAAAACTTTACATTGGACGTTTTCTTACTTTATTTTATATATATTGAGCTCAAAATTTATAATGTAAAGTCAACACTATTTAAAACAAAACTAATATTTAAGAGTATATCATTAATGTTTAACCATAGCAAATGTATTGTTAATATAGTTAATTACTTGTGAATGAAATATTAGCGCGTTTTTTTCGAAGTATCGAGTTATCACACATTGTTACAACGTGACAGCTTTCGGAACACAATTTTACACGGCGTTGTGTGCAATATGTCTGTAACGTTTGGTGCAGAAACGTTTTTTTTGTTGTTGCTTTTTTAAGCATGCCTATCTTTTTATATTTTTTCCGTCTAATGACGCCATAAAATTCATGGAGTGTGCAAAATTTTAGTCAGACGAGATTAAATAAATAGATAAATGAATTATAAAGATTATGTACACATATATAAAAGACAACTGCTACTCTAATTCTAATGCATTGCTGCCCCCCCTTTCCCTCCCCCCCCCCCCCCCCCCCCCGAAGAAAAAAGAAAAGAATGCAAAATCACCTATCACCCGGAAATTAACTAGAACAAAACCCATACAAGCTTACAAGTAAATATATAAGAAGCCATTCATTTCCAAACACAGAATTCTCTTTAGAAGCGTTTTCAAGAATCGCCTCTACGAGCAATTTGTTATAAAAAATAACTGATGAACATAAATACTTTTCTTTTGCTTTCTCGTTACAAAATATACCAGAAACTTTATTACCTAATTTACTATTTTAAGAAAACCGCTGAGGCTCGGATATAGTAATTCTTCTGAATTAATTTGGAATAGTTTCTTTTTTTTAAGAGTCGGGTAAAGCCACACATGCGCATAAACATTAATACATTTACGCGGGAAAAAATATATATCACCACACGATGTTCTATGGAAAACTTCTGATCACGTTTTACGGCAGGAGAAAGAACCGATATGATGACATCATCAAAACAGATAGTTTTCACACCGCCCGTTGTTTCCCGTTATTTTGTCTCACACATATAGTGCGTACGGACAGACTATTAACTCTGCGTGTACTTTGTAACAGAAGTGCCAAAAATGTGTCTTTCCATTGTCCAGTCATTAAATAACAACCAATAAGGAACATGCTGCCCTAAAGGCGACAATTTTGAATGTTCTTGAATAAACTAAATGAATATTTCGTCATAAAAATAGCAAGAAGAATTGTATATTGAATTGCAGAAAAAATCGCTCGCGTCTGATTTACTCTCAACACGGCAACAAGGCTTTCAATTGCAACAAGGATAAATGATACTCGGCAAGGTGTTCCGAATATCAAATTGCGTGCGTCGCAGAAGTAAAGAAAAAAAAAACACTAGCTAACACATAATCATTATTTACTGAAACTGAGATGATGATGATGATGATAATAATAATAATAATAATAATAATAATAATAATAATAATAATAATAATAATAACAATAATAATAATAATAATAATAATTGCTAAGTTTTGTCTAATATAGATGTTATCCCTAAATTTGGGCGTTCCGTTTCAATTATGGTTTCTTTAAACCGATAAGTGCCCGTAAAATATTCTGTATATTTTATCAAGTAACATAACTTCGGCTATTCTCGTTCTTTTCTAGTTTTGAAAGGCAATAAACTCAATCTCAATATCCCTGCAGGGACCAAAGAACATTGATCAAAATCCGTGCGCAAAACAATATAGTTCGTTGCAAATACACAAAATAACAAAATATGAAAAATGCAATCTTTTTAACAAGTAAACCCAAAATTTGATTCTTTAACTGAAAAAAAAAAAAACTACAACAAATCCCCCATCCCACAACAATACACCCAACAACATATATAACAACACACGCACGCACGTACGAACGCACGCACACAAACAAACACAACAACACTTTTAAAAAACTAAGAAACATACACAGAATAGATAAAATAATGAATATTCAACAACTGATCTTATTTTCAAGTATCGAGTTTGGATCCTACAATTGAAATACCAATAAATAGTAGTGTTTCCGTAGTGTTTTGTTTTTGTTTTTTTTTTGAAACTGATAGTCAGTTGCTGGACAACGTACAATTGGAATTCCAGGTTCCTTCAAGCGCCATCTTTAAACATAACTTGCATTCTTATTTTATATCATTCGATAATTGATAATTTCATTAATTAAATCAAATCACTTTCTAAGAACTTTCAATCTATAATCACCTCCGTCAGAAATAATAATAATATCATAAAGTTAAAACATGTGATCAACACGTCTTTGTTTTGATATCACTGTCGAATAAATGTGCGAGCGATCAAAAAAAATCTATATACAGAGCGATTGCACGAGGGATCTTGCGTGGATAGTAACTGAATTAACTATTTCATATAAATTCAATTATTATGTGTCTAAAATCGTTTTTTTTTTTAATTTGAGCTGAAGTATAATTTATTAATACTAGAGTGCAATAATATAAGTTATCGGACCCGTACTGCTAGACAGAAAAAAAACTGATTAATTGGACCAATGGACCAAAAAAAAGAAAAAAAAAAAGGAAAAAAGACTTCATACTAACACTATATGCGAAGGTGATGTTATTTTTTGGCCAGTGACCATGCAGACCATGATTTTTATATTATCTAGAGTTTTCCATGTAATTACATATTAAATAAAGATTTAAACCAAATCAGCAACTAAAATGCAACTGTTCAACCAGGACTACAGTAGCGTGCATCTTAGTCGGAGCGTTCTCTTCAGTACTTACATTGGTCCGGTAAAGAAACATGACTTTTTCTTTATCCGGTAAGTGCTTGAAATAGTTATATTAAAGTTCTATGATAAAGTGGCCATGTGGTAATAAAGAAAATAATTATTTCTGTGGCAATTTTGAGAAATTAATTGAGAATCTGTCTCCTGCTACGTGAGATCAAATCATATGTTATTATGACAGCGTCATTCCTTTAATGTCACTTGGAAAAATTCGCTTTAGGTATCTTGTACAAACATTACGGGTCCATTAGCTAAATCAAACGTTGAAATCCGAATTATCGACGTCCGAATTATGTGCATCTTTTAAAATGTTGTAAATTGTCATATTTCTTCCCCTTCTGAATACATGTCCAGACTTGTCTAAATAGTTTTTGAAATCAAGAAAATGAATTCATCTTTCAGTTATTCAGTACCAAATTTAAGAGTTCTCACAGTATCTCAACTAAATTCTCCGATGTGAAGATTTTATTGACAGATAGTTTGGTCATTTTATTGACAGATAGTTTGGTCATTTTATTGACAGATAGTTGCTGTTAATTGAATCCACAGTCTCTGCTAATACCAAAAGCATTCACGTGTGAAGCTGGTGTATACTTTTATGTAAAAAAGAGGGAATTTGAATTATCCCCATAATATATATAATAGCAATAACAATCAGTGAGATAGATATTTTCTATAATTCTCACTATGATCATGTTAATAAAGGATCTCTTTTCGTTGAAGATTACAAAACACAAAATCCATGTACATGCATGTTTTTTTTCTACCTGTCCATCCAAAAACGTTCTCTTACCAAAACTGATTCTTTACTGACGCATCACATTTGGAGAAAAAACAGTTCCAATGTCCCAGTTTTTTGGATTTGATATTTTTACAACATTTTAAAAGGAAAAACTGCAAAGCACCAAACTAATTATTACACACAATCCTGCGTTGGATACATACATTTTGACCCATTCCATGAAATTTCGAAATTGCTTGAAAAGTGTTCTGTTAAGTGTTTCAGCGCTTTGCAGCGAACAATATATATTTTATTTTACCGTACTTGATTGACTATAGTCGCTGGGATAGTAATACTGCTTTAATTCTTTATCTGAAAATATAAAAATAATAAAATGCATTAGTTTAAAACTATTACCCTGATCATGCTGATTTTGATTTTGATCTTTCGGCAAAGACGTGCAGACTTGGCCTCTAGGCTGGAGACAAAGGCTTATTACATTTGGTAGGATTTCCTCTTTTTTATTATTATCATTATTATTATCATTATTGTTATTATTATCATCATCATCATCATCATCATCATCATCATCATTATCATCATCATCATTTTCATCATTATTATCATTATAGTCAAAGCATGATACAAATTCAGACTACTCTCGCGTTGGGTTCCCGGAAGTAACCAGTACAGGTGTCATGTGAAGAAACATGGTCGTGACCAAATAGGGATCGAATTGATGAGCCACCAGGCCACCACTCCTTTTTTGCACGAAAGAAAAATGGAATGTACAAACGAAATGTTCTCAATGTGAAAATATTTGGGAAAAAACAACAACAACAAAAAAAAAAACAACACCTGAAATAAAATAACCGGCATGTTGTAACCACGTGACTACCACGTGACTCTGCACTCAATTAACCTTTATATATTTTCTTCCTGAAATTTCCCACAGTTATTATTACTTGAAACA
This sequence comes from Ruditapes philippinarum, assembly GCF_026571515.1. NCBI lineage: Eukaryota > Metazoa > Mollusca > Bivalvia > Venerida > Veneridae > Ruditapes > Ruditapes philippinarum. The sequence continues at coordinate 16,675 of NW_026862343.1, read as the reverse complement.
TAAGAATGCGACTTTTCCACGCGATGGATGCCCTATTTGTTAAATGGATTTGTGATGCTTTGAAATCGGTAGATTAAATTTGAGATTTGAGGGATTTACCTTCATTAAACGTTTTCACATATTAGGACTTTATCCTGGCCGAGGGTAAAAGCGCAAAGGACAGTGACCTTGTATTTGCATGAACATCTTACTTTAACTGTATACATTCATTTTTATCTTGTCAATTTTCACAATTTAACAAGATTAAAACGCGGACGTCATAATTAAGAGAGTAGAAATAAGTGACATCTCTATAATCAGTACATGATAACAGTTTAAATAATGGCCTATATATTTACACCTCTTAAGCCTCATTTTTTGACACATTACAATATGCTTGTATTACACTTAATACAGTAAGTACAATATATAAGTTTGAATAAATAAAACAGTGCGTTGAATGTTAATGATATGCATATAGGAATGTTAAATATCATAACTAACTTGATATTAATTTATATATAAAACACTCTAAATCCTCAACCTTAAACAATGAGGTACCCACAACACAAACATCAGAAACAAACAGAAACAGCAATACCCTCTATTAAAGAAGAAGAAAATAATTAAGACCCACCTCTCTCCATCCCCCTCAGAAAAAAATGCGACGCCTAATTTTTCTAAATAATCTATCAAGAAAATGCGAAGGTTTGAGATGGATCTTCACTAGCACAACGAACCAACGCATGACTTACGCATGTCATTAATAAGCACGGTATGTGAAAGTGTATAAAGCTGCATTTCTGCCAAAAACGTATTGTTCGAATTTTAAACAACGTTTCCCAAGTCATTGTATGATATAAATATACTTGGTTATTGTGCGGAATGGTAAAAACTAAGTACTAAACATAACAGTCCGAACATTATATTATGTTTACGTGCAATTTTCACTATATCCATAATATCTTTCTATATGTTTACCTCTACAAAAAATAAATAACGTTTCTTTATCTGATTTAGAATAGTAGCATTAATTCACGATAAGCAAACTAGGAGTTACAGCTTTGAATCGTTACAGTACGGTAAAGGTTTTTGCGAAAGTAAACATATCTGTTTTTGTTGACTGAAAATGACTCAATACAGATTAAACATAACCTATATAATTTATTATGTATACTATCCGGTTGATTTTCCGATAAAGTAAAATAAAATCATGTAAAATGGAAATCATGTTAATACTCTAAAATAGAAAATAGGGGCATACCAACTTCAAAATATTAGGTTTAAGCTAATACGAGCAACAAATTGTCAACAAAAGTATATAAAAAGCGAAAATCGAACTCGCAACAGGCGAACAATATATATTCAGTTTAAACACAGCGAGTCTTGTGTTGAAATAGAGAAAAATAAACGAATATACATGTGTACTTGCTCAAATCGGAAAAAATGTTAATTTATTTTAACATATCTCACTACAGAACAAAGTTACCTCCCCTAGGTTAGAAACGACATTTGTGTTCATAGTATTAGAAAACGTGATATATTATCTTTACCAAAATGTCCTTAATCATAAGTATTCTGCTCATTGTCATAGAATCTCTTTATAAACATAATCTTGAATCAAATCGAAAAATGAATAAAGCTATATTGGTAAGTTTTAAAGACTTTCTCTCAAATTTGTTTGTATGTTACATAACATCCATAATACTATAACTTAAATAAAAATAATAGCGCTTTCTGGGCTCAATGGGCCTTTAATAAAAAATATATATTTTTTATGTTATGTATTTTATTATCAACAAGAATGCATAGATCTATAAAATACTGTATTTAAATATTTTGGACATACATTTCATATACGCTCTTCTGTAAACTCTTTACTACATTTATTTATTTATTTGTTCGTTTTTTTTTATAGTATTTGAAATTATATTAACATTCTTTCCTAGCAAATGTTTCTCAGCATGAAGTATATACATTTAAACAGATATTGAATAAGTAGCAAAAAACCTAACCGTGTGTAAAGAAATAAAGAATTTTATGACACGAAAAAAGGAATTTTTATATATAAAAATGAATAGATCTATGTCTTGGAAAAGAGAAATCTGTTTTGAATAAAAAAAGAAAGAAAACAAAGTCTATAGTATCGGTACCCTGTTGAAAATAAATGAAAATAAAAATGAATTCAAGAAAAATAGCAGCGTAGATTGGGTAAAAAATGTTAAATAGAAATAAACAGCGGTATAAAAAATGTATGCAAACTTACCAGATATATTCTCAAAATACATGTGTTGATGAGTTCCGATCATATCTTCCAATCACTGATTAGATATAGATCTAATATAAATGTAAATTTGTTTTGAATATATCTATCTATATACTACATATGCGCATGTTAAGAAACAATAAAACGTACATTCACTTAAAGAGTTCAAAGTATCTTTCCGCTAAATATCAAATATCTTTTAGAATACACTAGAATATCTGTCAGATTTCACAAGTGAATAGTTCTTACAATTGCGGCCTTATATAGACTATAGACCACTGGTAGAGCAATGGTGTGTTTCTATTGGTCTGTTATGAATATACGATTTTGACACAAACTGTGATCTTGCTAATTATTCAAGCTCTTCCCTCGTGTAGAAAATTAGCACATTCTATTTGCATCGAGATATGATAATATATCGGAAATTATTGTCAGGTATAATTTAAGAGACCTTTTACATTATTTGCTTTCTAGTTACATGTACTTCATAACCATTTACATTTGCAGACAATACTATTTCAATTTCAGATTTACAAAGAAATGAAAAAGTTTTTTTACTTAAACTTACCAAAAAAAAATGTTTTAATTAAATTTTTCGTTTATTAAAATGATGTACTTTTATTGTAAACAATATGTATTCCTTATTATTTAATTAATAATGTGTATATTCAATGAATATATAATATGATTTATTTTGTTATATTTGAAAATATTTTTTAATAAATGAAAAAAAAATACAAGATTGACAATAATCAATCAAATGTTACCGCACGTGATCCTCACGTGCATAGCAATAACATTATATTGCCGGAGTAAGTTTGCCATATTTGAAATAAAACAGTTAGAGTTCTGTTGTTAACATTAGGTAGTGGCATTTAAAAATCATTCGAAAGATATATATGATTATATTTAGGTAAAATACTTATATTGCTTTCGTTTATTGAAAACAAAATAAAAATCTTAATAAATATTTGCACAAAAAATGCACAAACTATGTTATCGGGAGCTACATTGACAATTAACTTGGCCGTTTCTAAAAGAACCACATAAAAATTTAATGTAGCCAAACTGTCAGTTTTTCTCCACGGCACTATGATTCATTTCAGTCGGAAATGGCAATTTAAAACGAGTTATCATTTTTTCAAATGTATTCTATTGAATCGTTATAAAATACCCTAATAATATTATTGTTAACTACTAACAATTCCCATATATAGCCCAGCGCTCCTTTGTTTGTATAATTACAGAGTTTGTTAATGGACTCCTCGGACTATAGGATAGGTTGTACGTCTCCTACGGTGTTGTTTCGAGAAACCACGAAGAACCAGATTTGAAATAAATTACGTTAAATCAAATATTACAAGTTTTTTTTTTTATCGAAGACCCGAGATAGCAATTTGAACAAATAAACCGTTTAATGCAGAATACAATAAAATGTTCAATTACTTATATTTCTCTACATTTCTTTTTATTATTTTTCCTTTTCTTTATTTCTTAGCCCGATTGGCACCAATCTAATCTACCCATGCGACCAGTGCAGACCATGACCAGCCGCCATCTTCCAAGGTAAGTGTCGTCTGCTCATGATCTGCACTGTTTGCTATTCAGTCAGTACTTATCTAGAAATTTTCTCGTAATACGATTGACTGAAAGAGGGAAATGTCCGTTTAGGGGTTTCATATAAACAAGTTCTTTAGTTTCTGCTGAAGAGAACTATAATGCAGGACTTAAAGGCCCGTACTTAGTTCAGAGCTCTTACTATTCAATAATTCGCAAGCCTTTACAATAAATACAGAAGATAGTTTTAAGTTTTTGTTATTTATAGTTAATAAATTGAAACTTGATAAACTCTTCATTTAAAATCAAGAACAGTATCGTAGCATTGTAAAATAGCAAAATAATTTTTCGATTTACTTATACATGTTTTTTGTACAATTATATCAAGTCATTCGTCAAAAGGGTCGTTTATATAATCTATATATACACGGACTGATGTAAATTTACGAGTTATTTTAATTTCTTGTTGACCATTTTGATCAAAGAAAGAAATTGTGTTACATTTTCGTCAGGAAGACTTCTAGGCATGTTATATGGCCATGTTTGAAGCCACGTTGTGGCCACCGCTAAATGGCTTGGGTCGTATAACCTCGTTACCGACGTCTAGCGGCCACAATAATATCAGGTCACCGATTTATACTGGGCAATAATATATATATATATATATATATATATATATATATATATATATATATATATATATATATATATATATATATATATATATTATATATATATATATATATATATATATATATATATATGTACAATATCAAAATCTGTTTTATAAGTTATTTATTATATTTTAATGGTAAAGTGATGCCTATTTTGTATACTATTAGCACCAAGACAAAGGAAGATACTCTGTTGTTTTTGTATATGATTTGCATGCACCTTTGAATGGAAGTGGTAAAATACTGCGGCAAAAGCACTGCTCGCTATCAAAAAATCCATGACAACACTGATCGCCATCGCCATAGTCACACGTCTTCTATGTGTCTGCAGATGGGAAACACGAATTGACCACGTGATACAAGTCAGCAATGGTAAGTTGTTGACATGTACACAAAACATTGACTTACTCACGAGACTTGCACCTTGTTTTTTTGAGCAGAATTCTGTACAATGTTGGCTATAATTCCCTCCATTTAAATCAATTTTTTACAACCGTTCGTTATGAAATCAGTACCGACATGACATAATACAAGGACAAACTGTTCACCCACCGCAGTTGTTTGTAACACATTTGACCCTTTTTTGGTAAAATGCGAGAAACAAAGAATTAACGAAGGTTTAATGTTATGTATATTGGCAAAACTAGGAGAAAGGAATACACCACGTGATATGAGAGAAGATACATTGATAACTTTTGACAGTTTTTATATCAGATTTTTTTCCAAGCGTCTATCACTTTTTATTACCTCTGATTTTCATTTACGACTGTACCGAAATTCCAAAAATGGGGAAATGAATAAAACAAAACCCCCAACCCCCTAAAAATCAACGAAAAACAAAAACAAAACCAAAAAAAAAAGTTGAAAACAATTTTACTACGTGAAATTTACAAGCTCATTTTTTGTTTGTTCTTGTTTCTTTTAGTGTGATTAAGATATATTGACTACATGTAAATATGAACAACACGTGTCTGTTATGGTTATATATAATACCTGTTGTCAACAAACGACCCTGAAAAACACTTTGTACTAATAAAGAAATCCAATTACACTCCAAAACAACTTCACGTGAGCAAAGTTAAGTCACCTAGTCATTTTAAAGCTTTTTAGGCTATAAAAATTAGAGCAACCAGCTGCCGGGTTTTAAGGCAACAATTTAGTAGCGTTCTCGAACGCTGGAAACAACGTTTGAACTTTCAGCAAAACGTTTCGCAGGAAAAATATTGGATGATTACCTAAATTAAGATCAGTAAGAAATTTATGTCTGATAATTCAAGTAAAAGCGACTTAAAGTATATCCCAAAGCTATTCTTATTGACAGTTTCGGACTTTCTGGAATTTAAAATTTATCTACAAAAATTTAGTTCTGAATTATGAATAATTAAGTGTTTTTTTTATTTCTTTTTTAGTCCCCAAAGAAATTTTCGCCGCAAAAAAGATTTTTTGGGAATCATTTTTAAATTTTATTTTTTAAACCCAGAATTATTGTGATTGTGAAACTTTTTTTGCAAAAAAAATTTAATCAATAAAATAGAATCGGGGCCCAAAGCCTTTTTTGTAAAACTTTAATTTCCTAAAAAAGTTCGATTTTTTTAAAATAAAATTGATAAAAAAAAATTCATCATCATCATCATTTAAATCAATTTTTTATCAGCAAGGGGCATTATTTTCATAAATCATCATCATCTTTCTTTTCATCTTTCATAAACCCCACCACCCCCAATCCCCATGTCACATCAACAAGCGCCCCAAGTTTTTAAAAATCAAGTTTTCAAGTATATAATTACTAAAATGCCTCAACGGGGAAAATTACCCCATGTTTTTTCATTTGGTTTTTTTCCAAAAATTTTATAAATCTGATTTTTTAAATTTTTTTATATTTTTTAATATTGTTTTATATTTTTTAAAAACAATCATATTTGGGATCAATTTCAGGAATTTCGGGAAATTTTACAAGAAAAAAAGAAGCAGACGACAGGCGGGGATTTTGGTCGGGAAAATTTTGCACGGATTAAAAACTTTTACATAAGTCTTTAATGATCGAGACAGGGCCGTTTTTTAAAAGATAATAAAAGGGTTTAAAAAAACCCTAAAATTACTTTTTGAACCCCCCTTTCCTTACTTTTTCACGAGCCCTTGTTATAATCAACAAGAAAAAAGTAAAAAACAGTTGTTTTGTTATGAAACTTTTTTCAATTTCCCCAAAGATTGTAAAGGGATTGCCGTCAATTTTAAATAGCACCCTAATTTTCCCACGGGGGGCGAGAAAAGCCCCCCAAATGGTTTTTCCCACCCAAATAAAACTGCTTTTTTTAAAGTTTTAAATGTAAGATAGCCGGGGAAGGGAATTTTTTAAGTTTTGGGGGAAATTTGAAAATTTGTTTTTTTCCAAAAGGGCTATTATTATATATTTAATAAACCTGGCATTTCCTTTGGCGACCGCCAAAGATTGAGCAGAAGTAATCAACATCTGCCCACGTGGAACTGGATTTAGATAAAAAAGAATAACAAAAAAGACAACATGCTGTATGAATAACAAGAAAAAAACATTGGAAATTTAAATTGGATACATATTAATTATAATTTTTAGAAAATAAATTATAAATTAGATTAAAGGGGGCTAAGGTTTGACCCTTGTTTAAATGTCAGTAGCGTTCATTTTCTTCTTCAGAATTATTTGCATTTATAATTTTCTGGATAATTATTTTCTTGATGAAATATCACGGGATATTTATTTCTTTTTTTCTTCTTGGAAATGTACCTTGATACATTATGAAACGATTTTAGTTGGGGTTTAAGTCTTAATAACACAGTAAAGGTCATATAGCGACTTTCCAGCTTTACTGGTGAAGGGAAGACCTCCATGCCCTTCCGTGCATTATTTCAAGCACGAACGGGCATATAAATAGAATAATTACCGAAGTTCCGTAAGCTAGCTGGATAGTTTCCTCGCATGAAAGAATCCAAAGTGTCTGTCGGGATTCTTACCCACAGCGGTGAGGGGCAAATTGTTCAAAGTCAACGACCTTATCCGTTCGGCTACGGACGAGAAACCTCGTCTAATCTCACCTGATTAACCATGTATTCCAAATATTTCTAATTTTTGACAATCGAAAACGATCCAAACTGAACATAATGTCCATCCATGTTAAAAAGGTATGCACTACGTAAATCATAAATCATAAAAAAACAGACATTGATTTCTTTTACAAAAAAAATGAACAAAAGTACGGGAAAATGAAAATAAAACAAGCATGCGCGTGAGCGGGGAATCTTCTGAAGTAAGATCTACTAATAAATATGAGAAAATCAAGGTAAATTATGTATGTGCTGCCTTAAATTTGTAACAAGTTATTAGATAACACATTCTGCAATGGCGAGCAATGATCAATTAAAATACAGTTGGAAGTAAATTATCATTTTCTTAAGGCCCACCATCTCTAAGATATGCTATCATTTCTAATTCTCAAAATCTTTTATTTTTGGTATCTTGATGCAGTTGAAAAGACTTTTGCTTCTTTGCTCTTTTTGCAACTGGTATAATTGTACTGAATTAGTATTTTGTATGGAAGTCATAATACTACTTTGTTTACATGCCGCTACCTTTACGGCACATTATTACCCAGCGCAACTTTTTTTCAGTTGTTTAGTACCTAACAATTGCTCTGATTCTATTATCAAAATACTTTTTAAACACAAGGTAGCATTTTTTTTTTTTTTTCGAGGCATGATTTGCCTTTAACAATATTTTAGTATAACAAATAGCAAATAAACACAATCGATATCGATTTTTAATTTTATGTTTAATTCAATCAATTCAGACATTGTTTCTGCCATATACTAATATATATTAAATCTACTAATAACTTTCCCCTCAAACATTAGAATCTCTAATATAATCGGACTTTATACTTACATCAGAAATAAATAAGCTGCGTCACGACAAAACCAACATAATGGGTTTGCGACCAGCATAGATCCAGACCAGCCTGTGCATCCGCAAAGTCTGATCAGGATTCGTGCTGTTCGCTTACCAACCCTATTACAAATAGAGAAACTGATAGCGAACAGCATGGATCCTGATCAGAATGCGCGGAAGCGCAGGCTGGTCTGGATCCATGCTGGTCGCAAACGCACTATGTTGGTTTTGTCGTGACACGGCTCAAATATCCTCAAGAACGTGCACTTTGACATGATATATTTGATATATATACATGTAGAGGCTATTAAATTCGGGAAAGTTAAATACTGAATTCATTGCACGAGTTGAATAAAATAATATTATGCTGGCGAGCATAATATTATTTTATTTAAAGAGTTTAATAAAATTAGTTATGAACTTACAATAATTTATCATTCTATCTATCACATAACCAAAATTAAGACCGTTTATAGTGAAAAAAGAGTCTTTTTTTCATCAACGCACGTCTTTCCACTTTGTTTAATGCAGGGTCTTTCAAATAGAATTCTATTTGAAAGACCCTCTTCAATGCTGATGACGTAAACGGCCGTGCAATACTCTTCGTACGGAGTAGCAAGATCGGCACGGGTGTGTGATAAACAGTCAAAGTTAAATTCAAAATCGTAAACGTTCAAAGAAATGTGTACGGTTAAATAAAATTCTGTAATAATTTTGCAAATAGTGAAACATATGTGTTTATTTTTATCATTATAGATGCAAATACAAATGCTGTTTAACATTTACCACGCTAAATAACTTAAATAGACTTGTACATCTTTTTTTCAATTTAGACAAAACCATTAATCACTTCTTGGAAAAACTTTGCTAACTGTATAAAGAACATGTACAAGCAATGATCGGACGCTAGTGATATATTTAGTCAAATTGACAATAAACGTTCATTGGTCAATTTCGAAGAGTTTAACCAGATAAATGTTGCAGATCTATATTAAAACCACCAATCATGCAAAAGAATGCACAACAATGATTACAGTTCAAAGTAACAAAAGCATCATTTCCAATCTGAAATTTCATTGGATGAATAAGTTGGGAAAAGTTTTTGAAAAGTCAGAGAGTCTCTACTCAAAGTTTGTAAGAGCTGAGGAAGCAACTTCATTGCAGAGTTTTTTTCATTAATTAAAAAAAAAAAATGATACAAAAATAAAAAAAAAAGATATTCGCCATTTAAAAGCCACGTGATGTTGGCAACATAATTAAGAATTCAATAATACCATGTAAAAGACAAAGAGACAAAAGAAAAGATGGCGATCGTTTCTTTACTTCACAAGTATCATACGGTATATTTCAACTTTTACATATATCATATCCATCAAACAGCCATAAGTAATAATTTTAGCATCAGTTAAATGATTGTGTTCCTCCACATATTTCTTGGTAGTTTTTTTTAGTGTTAAAAATGAAGTGTTTTTTTTTTGTTTAATAGAAATTAACCTCTTACTGCACTAAGGTGCCGAAATGACGTTTTGTAGATACTTGAATGAACAGTTTAATACTTTTTTCCGCCAATAGTTAGACTACACGGCTGTGCTTGCTGTCATGGCTTTAAATGTTGAATTCTTCTTAAGACGGTGCTAGGGGGCGTGGGCGGTAGTTTGCACTTGACAATACCGTCCATGTACAGGTTCATTCAAACCGAGTCGGCAACATTTTCAAATTTGCCGTCACTGACATGAGCGTTTTACAGATTGCGCTGAAATGGTTTTTACGTGACATGGTAACGCTGGTTTAATTTTAAATCGGAACTTGTAACGCCAGGATTAACCCGCTTCTATTGAGCATACTTCACGAACATAGACCTGAATCAGTGAGGCAATTTACAGCGCCATCTATTTGTATTTTTACCTGAATAAATTGGTAGATGACCAGCATAACAGATGTAAACTAATAGAATGAGAACCGAAAAAAAGCATGATGCCGTCTTCAGGAAGACACTAATACCCATGAAATACAAATATCACGTGACTTTATTCTGATAAAGGTGGTGACGAATATCACGTGACTATGTTCATAGCAACGATAAGATGACTTACATTGTGTACGCTAAAGCTTGACTTAAAGAACAAGAGCTGTCAAATAGTGTTGAGTTATCGATACACATTTCGATATCTTATTGTTGATTTGATCTGCACGTTCGTTGACGGATTCGATGAAAAGCTGTTAATTGATAAAAGAGTTTTTCTTTTGCAATACTTCACGGATAGCAAAACTGTTAGAAACAAATTAATATTTGATAAAAATCCGAAAGGAAATGCAACCGTTGCATAGAGACCCTCACTACAGTTTTTTATCCTCTTAACATTAAAGGCACATCATGCCTAACAATCTAAGACAAGGCAAAAAAAAGTTTTATAACATTTGGCTATTAGTCTTACATCATGTTACAAGCTTATCACCTGAAGAAAATAGCGCTGAAAAAGTAATAAAAAAATTATTTGTCAAAAAAGTGGCAAAATGTAAACAAAGTAGTATTTTGACTTCCATACATAAACGTAATCACTATAACTGTACTAATTGCTAAAAAGCAACAAAAGCAATAGATGGTCAAGTAATTGGCCAATGAGTAAGTTTTTGGAAGCTATAATAGGACAAAAAATAAAAATAAAAAAGGCCTTGAGAAAAAATGACAAAATGATGGCTGGAGCATAATGGGCCTTTAAGAGTATCTAGAAAGACTTCATGTTAAAATAACCTCTCTAATGCAGCACCTTTCAACAACAACCAGACATTTTGTACCCAAAAGGGCTTTGACCTGCAGAGACAGTACCGCACGTGACAAAAGTTTGATGATTACGACACGCGCGTTGTCATGACAGTTCAGGTATCACATATATATATATTGTTTATTGTTGTTGTTGATGTTGTTGTTTTAAATCATGCAGAAATAATGCGAAATAGAAAGCCTCGACGAAATACGAATTAATATCTAATATAACAACATTAATCTTTATCAAGTTAACAAATATTTCTTTTATTTATATAATGTCCAAATGCCACCCCCCAAAAAACAGCAACAACAGAAAAAAAAAAAAACAAAAAAAAAAAAAAAAACGTCAGTTGCATCATGGAAAGTCAACGTGTGTAAAAGTTGCGCATTTATTATTATGCAGTTATAATTGTATTGTAGTGCAACTTTGGCAACATGATGAAAAGTTTGTTCTTTCCTTCTTCAACACGCATTTAGTTCGAACAATGTGTGATAACGTTTCCTGATCAAGTGACACTGTCTAGTTGCTAATGATTTTCAATGCGATAGGGAGATAGCAAATAAAGTTCTGCCTAAAATTGCATACAAAAAATAATTTTCACGATCATCTTGCTGTTTCCAGATAAAAATGTTATTGTTAAACTGTTTTGAATATAATTGGTTTGTGATCTTACATAAACGAACATCGTTTTAATATACTGCTGTTTAAAACCAGCTTAGTTATCAAATAATGTTTTTAACTTTGGTTCTCCTGTCTGTCCTTCACCTAAACTGCTTTGTACTTAACCAGACTGATTCCGAGGCATGGCACGATACGATTATAATTATTTATTATGTTTCAAAATGCATTATACATAATAAAGGCACACTATGCCACAGAAAATGAATACACGTTTATTTCTTATGAAAGAGCAATGATTAATTTTATAACGTTTATATAGTCATTTCAGAGCAGGTTTGATATTCATCACCTGAAGAACGTAGTGATAATTGTAAATAGTTTGTTATATAAGTAGCAAAATGTAAACAAATGTAGCAAAATGTAAACAAAGTATACAAAATACCACTAACCAAACAGCAAGAAATGAAAAAGATGGTTCAGATACTTGTTCAATCAGTTACTTCTTGGAAACTATAGTAGAACGCCAAGCATTAAAAGCTTTCGAGAAAAAGAAGGCATTTCTGAGGCATAATGGGCCTTTTATGACTATTTATTTGAAATAACTTAAGTTTAACCACAACCTTGCGACAATTTGTGGCTGTTCAAACACTTAAAATGCCTGGAAATCAAAAGAACATTCATTTGCATTACTGCACGCAGAAACAATATTGTTTTTTTACTCAAACAACAGCTAATGAAAATTAAGTAGGAAATACGTAAGTAAAGTCCTTTAACGTCAGAACGGCTCATTAGCATACAGTATTGTCATAGAATTTGTGAGAATACATGTCAATATTATCATGAATGAAGAAGTTGAAGAAACGGGAACTATTTTTTCAATTAGACTATACCAATCCTGTTATGATACATTTCAAATATCATGATAAAAAGACAATCCTCATTTGTTGTCCATTTCATTATTTGAACAGCGTCACGACAAAACCAACATAGTGGGTTTGCGACCAGCATGGATCAAGACCAGCCTGCGCCTCCGCGCAGTCTGATCAGGACCCATGCAGTTTCTCTACTTGTAATAGGGTTTGTAAGCGAACAGCATGGATCCTGATCAGATGCGCAGACTGGTCTGGATCCATGCTAGTCGCAAACGCACTATGTTGGTTTTGTCATGACGCTTCTCGTTTGTAAATGAACGCAGCTGTATAAAACATGCGTATATATGTATTTTCTTAGATGCCAAAAACATGTGGAAGGAAAACTTTATTGCCCCTTCAAGTTTATATGGTCAGTGAATAGGTAAAAACAAAAATGAATAGACATTTTGCCATAATTGTGTTAAATTTTATATGGTGCAGTTTTTTAAAAATACAATTTAGGTGGTTTTTATATTGTATCAAAAACACTTTTCATTATCAATGTTTTGTCAGTAGCCATTATATCAGCTTATCTTTTGAAATATATTACTTTTTCAACTCTTTTGCAAAATGGTTCAAGTACTGATGTAAATAGTAAAGTTCAATCGCAATATTTCGGCATTATTATGTACTTAAAAAAGTCAAAGTGTTCCGAGAGAAGTCAAATGACAAAAAGCCTCGTTATGAAATATTCTTACGCTGATAAAATGTTGTCATATTGAATCATATGTGCCTGCTATAAGTATAGAATACACTTTTTATGTAAAAATGTTAAACGTGCCACATAAATTTATTACATTCAAAATAATACTGTTAGTTCTAAATTATTTCATTTTTGATTCGCCTGTGATTTGTCTTACAAGAACAGTTATTACATTCTTTGCCTCGTATGTAAATACGCCCCGCTTTTGAGACAAAAATAAATATCTAAAACACTTTAACTGATGGTGTCCTTCGTTAAAAAAATTGAAACTTTACTGTCAACAACGTTACATAAAGCATTAATTGTTTTAAGCAAATATGTTTATTTTGCATTTTGCAAAAGAAACTTAACTTAATTTCACATTCAGTGCTACCTTCTTAAGGTAATAAAAATTATTTTTTGTATGCAATTTTAGGCAGAACTTTATTTGCTATCAAAATCATTCGTGACATTGTCACGTGATCATGAAACGCTATCAAACTGATGCGTGTTGAAGAAAGGAAAGAGCACAATTTTTATCAAGTTGCCACAGTACACTATACAATACAATTCTAAAATGTTCTAAAATCATTTTTAACACAATACAACTAATGTTCGCCCTTTCTAAAGAAGAAAAAAGGCATAAGGTGCGTTTTATAATTTGAAAATTTCCATTGCAGGTATGAATGATAGTGTCCATTTTTACAAGATGGCATTCAACGTTGAATGGGTTAAGAAGAACGTATATTTTCATTATCTTTTTTTTTCGGCCACAGGGCGTCTAAATTAAGCCTGACACTTCCTGTAAAATTAACAGTGAAGAACTCAATATAAGAAGAATTTTCATTGGTCATTTTAAAGTTAAAGACAAAAATCTGCGAATTTCATTAGCCATTCTAAAAGAAAATGTACAGGATAGTTCTTGACATTATAAAAAAAGTTTAAGGATAGTACTAAAATAAAATGTAAAGGATAGTTATTGCTTTCAAATATTTCCAGTAATCATATAAACGAATACAATACATTTTAACAGCATTAAATTAGTTACCAGTTTTCAAGTTTTTATATGGCTGATACATGTATAAGTACAAAGGAAAAGATTTCACGAGGAAAACCTTCATTTTGTGCTGAGTGCAGACGATACTATAGATAAGGATATAAAGTTTTAAAAATAGTACATTTTGCTAAACTCGTGTTTGATATAACATGCTTAACCTTCCAACGTCACCATTGGCAGGACTATTCTCAATATGACCCGCGTCAGGACAAAACTAACATAGTGTGTTTATGACCAGCATGGATCCAGACCAGCCTGCGCATCCGCGCAGTCTGATCAGGATCCATGCTGTTCGCTATCAATTTCTCTACTTGTCATAGGGTTAGTAAGCGAACAGCATGGATCCTGATCAGACTGCGCGGATGCGCAGGCTGGTCTGGATCCATGCTGGTCGCAAAGCCTTATGTTGGTTTTGTCATGACGCGGCTCATATACAATTTTGTTTAAGATAAGACAAAAATCACTTATAATGCACCCATCTTCATGTTAATTTTATGGAACTAATGGTATAATAGTAATTTTTATTCTGGGAACTCCACTTAAAAACATTTAATTTGAAAACGTTACAAAGAGACCAATGGGGCAATCAAAATGACAAGAAGTGCAATCGATTGTAAAGAAAAATACTAAAATTTAAAGCAAAAATCGATTTTTGTGTACAATTTTTATATTTTTAGCCAAAATTTCAATGAAAAGCCTTGTAACGCTTATCATACTAGGTCACATTTGTACAATTTAAAATAAATGCCTTTATTGAAAAACGGGTTTACAGAATGACCTTAAATTATTGATCCTGACCTACATTAAATGGTACACAAATCTAGGAAAAATATTTCAAGTTCCATCATGTTGAAAAAACTAAAGTGGAGTTCCTTTCAAATTTGTAAAAGAATTTTACAATTCAATTTGAATTTATTTATTTTTTCTTTTCTTGTTCATTTGTTCTTATTTCATTTTATTTTGATTTATACATATCGAAAATGAGCTGAATATTTCAAAACAAAAACAAAGACTGTCAAGTGGAAATCTTTATCACAGAGGTACTAGTAGGTTATAAAAGTAGATTTACTTCAACGCTTGATGTTATTGTTGCGCGTTTTAAGTAACAAAGACAAAGAGTCAAAAGTCCCTTACGAGATGATTCTAACACAAAGCGATAAGGAGCAAATGATTTGAAGTCATCCACATTAACCACTCCACCACAGAGGCACTTCAAAGCTATATGTAAGGCATAAATGTTCACTTAGAACATTGTATGAAACATTGTTGGGGTTCAAGATGTGTTTACATGTCTTCCGACACGTATTGTTGGATGTGATGTCCAGCTAGATTAACAATTGTCAAGTATTTATGTACGTCATACACAGACTGTAGCTAATTTTTATAATTAATTTTCTACGATATTTGACCGGAATCAATTTGTCTATATGACTATCGACATGAGAGAAAGTCTGTGACCCATTGTGGATGTGACATTTGAAAGTTTGCAGGAATAGTTTGTTTTGGTTCTGATTTTTTATTTTGTTCCCTAAGCAATGATATATATAGCTCAATAAGAATCATTTAAAATATTGTTTTTTTTCAATAACAAATAGATGATTTTTCAAATCGTTTACCTGCTAAAACCAAAGGTGATTGACATTTGGACATCATGCTGTATTCTGTAGGGAGCTCAGTCTCTTTTGACTTTGATATCTAAATTCCTTAAAATTTCTATCGATATTTCCAAATTAAAAGCATGTAAAGTCAAGTTTACTCGTTCAGCAGGTTCAAAGATATGTTGATATGTTACATGTTATAACATGTCATCAATGTTACAGTATTAGATCTTTTCAGACCTCTCAAGTCGGCTCGAACACAAAATCGTATATTTAAAGCTCCACTATAGCTCTGCTATTGCATTTCATGGAGCGCACCCACAAAAAGGAAGAATCGAGCTCTGTTTTTCTTTTCTGAGGCCAATACTTCTAGACTTCCGTAACAATATTTACTTAAAATAGAAATTAGGATAAAAACGTGCAATAAACTCAAAAACTTGTGAAAAACAACCAATCCTTTTTCGAGATTTGGAATCAAATTAGGTTTTATAAGATCGACGACTAAAGGTTTTATCGGGGAATTTTATATACTTTTCATGCGGATGTGATCTTGGTTGTCTTACAATTACGCTTTAAACCTCTTTCTTTAGACATATACTTACATGTATAATGTCAATAATAGGATAAACGTTTTCGGTTTTTT